>NW_027505141.1:0-255035 GCF_021521415.1 Bidens hawaiensis
TGAGGGGACGATTACAAGAAGTTTATCTAAGTTTAGGATTTGATAAGTTTCACGTGTGAACATTGTACAATCGTTCAAGTGTTTAGTATGGCAGAGTTTACTCAATGTTAAGCACTTTACTAATATAAGGTGAGTTTCTAGACCCCTCCCCTTTTTTATGTTATGTTTTGGGGCGATGTAAACATATGGAACAGATGTGTGAACATAGGAAAGGCCTATGGCCTTGTTACATGTTCACTTTACTTTGGTAAACATAGGAATGCATGTAGCCTTTGTACATGTGTACCTTATCTAAATATGCATGATATATGAGATGATGTATGTGTGTTATGTGGTGTTACGATGGCTTTATTGTTACAAATGTTATTCTGCTACAATTTAATATCATATCATTCTTACAAGATATCTTTCATATAACTTTTAAAACCAGAATTAAGCATAGCTTACATTTAGTATGCACATTAGGTTGACTGCAAAAATGTTAAGCTAATGCGAAGTGCATCAGTGGGCCATCCCAGCTATAGACTAGTATCCGTCTTGAAGGTTTATTATGATGAACTGACGTTTTGTTTTAAGATTATTTTGTGTTAATGTTGTTTAAATATTGATGTTTTCGTTGTTTATGTTTGAATAGTATTCTCTGGTATGAGAACTATGTCTCAAGACAAATAATAATAATAATAGCTAGGGAATACAAGTCGCGTTGCGGCGTCATAGCAACGGGAACTCGGTCGGTGTTGCTTAAGTTTATCATGACACCGACACTAATTAAATCAACCGGATAAATATGTAAACGTCTAAAACGGCTATGATCAAAATGACAGGAATTTAGTCGGTGAGGTTCGTTACGTTACCGACATTAAACCCAAAAGTAAGATAGTACACTCTCATAATACTGGTAGCACTCGTATAGCTTATAATACAAAAATAATTAATATATTTAAAACGATGTTTATTTGATAGATAAAACCATGGTGTTGATATAACTCCGGCATTGCGGATGCAAGTCGACGTGAATTCGACCGGTATTGAATATGTTCGTTATGATTCTGAAAATAAATTCAAATAAAAAAGGTCATATTAAAATATTTAAAACAAAAGAAACACAAAAGAATAATAAAGAAGCAAATACAAAAAAAATTTGTAATTCGTCCTCCAGCAAAGAAAGAAAAAAGTAGCAAAAAATCTATGATTGATATAAGCCTCGAAGCTGGGTTGCAAAATTATCCTGTGTCTAAACTAAAGATACATGAACCTACACACCACGAAATTAGAGTTGTTTAGATATCACAATTAATTAAATAAAACCATAGGACTTTACACTATGGGCGACCTCGGGGCATGTTTTGGGCCATGTTAGGCGACAAACACCGCCGAGGGCGTCGTAGGAGAAGGGGCGCGGATGGTGGAGCCGGTTGAACGATGGGTGCCGTTGGTGAGTGAAGGTGAGCCCCTATCTCTCAACGGCTAGTTTAAAAAAATTAATTTAATTATTTTATATATAATTCAAGCCATATTTCCAATTTTTACTCAAACAAGTCTCAAATTTCACTCTAAATTCTCTCAACTTTCTATAACTATGGATCCTTTCTCAAACCCAAACCCAAACCCGAACACAAGCTCGACCTCAAACCCGAGCCCAAACCCGAACCCGTGGGATCCATCTCAAAGGTGGTGGGCTAGTATGCTCGCAAACAACAATGATCCTAACAACCTTTTCTATGTCAACCAACATCTACCCGTAATGCCTCCAACCATGCAACCGTTTACCAACGTTATGTTCTATCGAACGCCAATGTCGTTTATGCCTCCGCAAGTAACCAAAACCCAAACACCCCAAACCCAAATACCGAAACCCATGTAGGCGAACCGCAAGTTCCTCGCAAACGAAGTCATAAAAAGAAGCTTAATGACGGTCAAACAACTACCGAAAGGGTTGAAAGAAAAAAGTGGAAAGTGGATGAGAAATCGGCGTTGGCGCAAGCGTGGATTGACTCATCCGAAGACTCAATTCAAGGTGAATTATAAAATTCTTTATATATATTTCATGTTTTGTTTTTTTTGTTAACTAATACTAAGCTTTTATATGTATCGAAGGTGACGGTAAACACGACCATGTTTTTTGGGATGAAATACGTACTAAGTTTTTTGCTATAATGGTTCGAGGTCGCTATCACGGGAATGATTCAGTCTCCAACAAATGGAAGACAATGCGTACAAAAATGAACAACTTCTCCGAATTTCACAACCGTGTTACAAACAATAGAGGAAGCGGCACGTGCGTTGTCAACATCATTGAGACTTGCTTAAAATAATTTAGGGCCATTAATAATACATATTTCAATATGTTGGAAATTTGGAGGAAATGAACGAGCTCGCCAAAGTGGCATCCGATCCGGACATCTTCATCGTGACTGTCTAAACGATCAAAGACAACGTCTACTTCGGCCGATCAATCCTCGTCTCAAGCCGGGTCGGATGTTCATTGTCAATTTAACTTAAACAAGTTTGATCTCGATCTTGTTTTTGATCAACCGAATGAGTTACCATGTCCCATAGGAAGAGATAAAGCAAAGGCAACGACTAGAGGTGGAGAATCTTCGTTTAGAACGACATCCTCGATGAGTCTCGATGTGAGCTCGTGTTTCGACAACTTGGAGGTTAGACTAAACGAGATTGCCGATTCTAAAAAACACTCAAAATATGATCTCAAGAGAATGCATGAATAAAGAAAATTGATGCATGCGGAATACAAAGTCACGCATGAAGAAAGAAAGCTAACTTGGAGCGGCAACGCAAAGAGGATTTCAAGCTCCTCGCAAAGGATCTCTCGCATTTAGATTCGGTTACGCGAGCGTTTTGGAGAAAAACAAGTGAGGATAATGACCAAATACACAAACGAGGACGACGAGTATTAGTTATATTTTTTATGTTTTTTATTTTTATTTTTTCTATTTGTATATATATTTTTTATTTTTATGTTTACTATATTATTATTTAATTTTTATTAAATTGTGTTTGTTAAAAAAATAATTAATTAAATTCCCCCTAACATATAGGGGCATCACTAGGTAGGGCTTCGATGCCCCAGTGCTCACGTGGCGTTGACATGACACTGTGGAGGGGCATCGATGCCCTTCCCATAGAGGATAGCCTAACAAAACTAATAAAAGATCACATAAATTTCCTCTGACACCGATAGGTGATTTTTATCTATAATAATAATAATAATAATAATTGTAATAATAATTTTTCCTCTTGTTGTTTTAACATATATATATTCTACACATGCCCGGCTTCGAAAACCGTTAAAAAATTTGGGCCGAAGGCGAGTATAAATTCGGGCCTTAAGACTTAAGTAAAATAAATTCGATAACTCAAATAAAATTAAATCATATGATGATAATTGTATTTTTAATACACAAAACATAAATATTGTAGCAAAAATAATCTAATTTACATACCTAAACGAAACGTGATGCTCTCCTAGCATTTTCTGAAGCAAAACCCTCGATCATGTCTTGATAATTTATGTTTTCCAATACATCGCTCTCAATAGATATCAACGCTAAGCCGTTAAGTCTTTCTTGAGACATTGTGGACCGCATGTAAGTCTTCAACAACTTCAATTTTGAAAAATTTCTTTGAGCCGAAGCCACGGTTACCGGAATAGTCAATAACACTCGATACCCATTTACCACATTAGGAAAAAAAATCATGTTGCACCACATTGTTTAAAGCATCCAAAGGTGTGACAATATCACTAGATAAAAATGTCTCAAATAACTTCAACTCCAAATAAAGCTCCTCGGCATCAACATCGGACTCGTCTCCATGCTCTAATTCTTCTTGAAGAGTATAACAACATGACTTATGTTTTGTTTCATCTAGCATCTTCAAATTTTTAGAAAACAAAAAATCAAATAGTTTTTCGTATTGTTCATATTGTTCAAATCTTGTTTCAAGAGAAGCAATCGCTTGGTCAACAATACATAAAAAGTAATTGACTTTAAATTTCTCCTCGGGTGAAAATAAGACTTCTTGCTCACGAGACTCGTCAAATTGTTTTTTCCTAATAATCGGACGCTTTTGAGAGAATACCGGATCAACGCCTATTTCAATGACAATTTTTGTAGCTTCATCGATAGCCTAGCCATAGAGAAGCCCACTTCTCTATAATTCTTGAAGAATTTAATCAATTTTTTCACTTGTTTAATAGCAACATCGAGAATCATATTCTTGGATTGCAATCATTTTCTCACGAAATTCATCATTGATAATATTTCATACCATATGATAGTTGCTATATAAAATTCAACTCACAAACTTCATTCTTTGATATCGAACGAGCATCGCTTTGAGTTTTTATATCGGTATCGGTATTAATGCCCCTAATTTCAAGCAAAGCTTCTCTTACATCTATAAGTTGAAATCTAATCGGTTTAACACTATCCACACGACTTTCCCAACGAGTGGGACACATTGACTTGAGAGCCAATCCTTTAACACTGTCTTTTAAAATCGCCCACCTCTTAGTAGAATTAGCAAAGACGGAATAAATCCGTTGTATGACACCAAAGAATTCTCTAGATTTAGTGCAAGTATTACCCATGTCACATAATACAAGGTTAAGACTATGACAACCACATGCAGCATAAAAAGCTCTAGGATTTATATCTAAGAATCTCTTTTGAACTCATTGATCCATTATCATAGCCTTGGCCACACATATTATTGACATCAAGACCAAGAGACTTTAATTCTTCAAGTGTAACATCAAAAAGTCCATTACCGGTGGTATCATCAACAACTAGAAAACTAGAAAATATTCCTCAACAATAACCATATTAGAGTTTAAATTGACATCGACATACCTCACAATTATCGACATTTGTTCTTGGTGACTTATATCAGGAGTGAAATCGAGGATGATAGAATAATACTATGCTTTCTTTATCTTCTCGATGATTTATGATCTAATCCGATGTGCTAGCAAACCTATTAACTCGTTATGGATGTTGTGCCCAAGATAATGTACGCTTAGTTCATCATTCATAATACGTCATATATGTTCTTTTATAATTGGGTCTCAAATATCTCAATCAATCCCAAAAAGTTTCCATTACTTTTTTGATACAACTTCTCGTAGGATCCCCGAAATGCTAAACCATTTTTAGCAAGAAATTTCACTGTCACACCCCCATTATAGGCCTAGGAGTGTGATCAATAGTTGGTACTATATTTGTAAATAAATCAGAGTAGCGGGTTAATGCGGAAGACTTTATAAAAACATAAGGATATTTCTTATAAATATTTACATTACAAAAAGACGAGACAAAAGTCTCGTTTTGTATTTACTTGTTTATATGTTTTACAAAACCACCATATTTTAATATTTACACAAAATTATCTGCGCCATCGGATTCTTGAGCTTCTTCGCCCTTTAAGCTCTAATCTTGGTTACCTGCAAAATGTTAATAAAATACGTCAATAACGAATGCTGGTGAATATGCTGACGCTAAAAATATTTTCTTTACTTAATCACCCCTCGACACCACGTAAGCCTCGGCCCATCTTGGCTTAGGAATAATCAAGTTAAACAATCATTATAAACTCGAGTCTCTACACTAGGTCACCTCAGCAAAACACCGCAGCGTTTCGACGTACTTAGGTACCATAAATATACACAAGGTCATTCTCACTCGAAGATACTTTGGTTCGGCCCATCGTGGCTGGAGGTCGTGACCAGGCGTGGTGCGATGTGCCCACCGCGTTCCACATATGTAAGGATCCAGACAAACGTATACTACAGCCTGAGGGCTAGGCTCATACTCTTATTTATAATGTTTTTAGAGACACTTAGTCTCATGTAAAGTTTTTTACACATAACACGTTTGTTTTTTGAAAACAATTGTAACATCCTAAAATTTATAATGTTAAATAAAGAAAGTTACGTTTAGTGATTTCGAGTTATTAATTAATTAATGTCGAGTAAAGAAAGGATCATGGACTTAGATTAATTAAGATGGGTTAAATGAGAATGGGCCTTAGGTCCATGGGCTTTAAGGGATATAAATATCCCCAAAACCAACCTAAAACTCTAAACCCTCATTTCATTTCCATCATAATCTCTACACACTCAAAAACACACACTACACCATATTCGGCCGAGAGAGAGAGAGAGAGACATCCGAGACCAAGAATCAAGCCGACCATTATTAGATCTTCAATATACGAGATAACCAAGCAAACCGCGACCACACCGAACGTATAAAAGGTATGTTCTTGACCTTTAAAGTTTACGTAGTATTGAACGTTTTTACCTTAAAGGTCCAAGCTTTATAGTATATACGGGATATATATACGAACGAAAACGGTTAGGGAACGTAGGGGGTGATGTCGAACCATAACAAGGGTATTGAAATCGCCAAAATGCTTGATAAAACCTAAACCCGTAGCTGACCTAAACAACTTCGCCTGCAAAAGCTTAACTTCGCCTTCAAAGCTTAACTTCTCCTTCAAAGCATAACTTTGCCTTCAAAGCTTAACTTCGCCTATGGCCAAGTTCGCCTAACTGGTAACTTCGCCTAAGGCCAAGTTCGCCTAATGGATAACTTCGCCTAAGGCCAAGTTCGCCTAATTGATAACATCGCCTACGGCCAAGTTCGCCTAACTGATAACTTCGCCTACGGCCAAGTTCGCCTAACTGATAACTTCGCCTAAAGCTAAGTTCGCTTAAGGTTTAACTTCGCCTAAAGTTAAGTTCGCTTAGAAAATAAATTAAAAACCTAATGGAAAATGTGTTAAGACAGTTAATGTAAATAAAATTTTTCCAGCTCGACCCCAGCCAGGGGCTCTGCTCCTTGGACCCTGCTAGGGGCTGCCGCCCCTAGACCCCGCTGCCAGGGGCGCTGCCCCCGGACCCCCGTTCGTTGTGGGTAGTAGTTAAGACTAGAAAGATGATATGAGTAGTGATAGTTAATTGATACGTATACTTGTTATACAGTCAGCCGTGCACAACTGAAGAAAGGGATTACGATTAACGGTGAACGTAACCGTGTTCAGGTGAGTTTCTAGCCCCACTTCTGTGTAATGTTTTCGGGGCTGTGTGCATACTCTATATGTTTGTTAATACACTTATCCTAAGTGATAAGTGTATGCCTTATATGAATGATGTGAAATGTATGAATGATTGCTTGTTAGTAAGTGAACGATCTTCGGATATTGCACGTACTGTCAGGTTGTAACGCTATGTATAAGGTAAGTATGATATGTATGCTTATATGTATGAACGTGATAAAGTTAATAAAAGAAGGAAATGATGGTTGTATGGTTGTATGGTTACGAAAAGTGTACCGAGCCCTAATAATACTCGAGGTATGATGTATGGTTGTATGGTAACGAAGAGGGAATCGAACCCTACTAATATTCGAGAACTAGGGAACCGAACCCTACTAATATTCGAGGAAAAAGGGTACCGAGCCCTAATAATACTCGAGGAAAGAGGGTACCGAGCCCTAATAATACTCGAGGAAGGAGGGTACCGAGCCTTAATAATACTCGAGGAAGGAGGGTACCGAGCCCTAATAATACTAGAGGAATGTAGGGCGTAATGCTCTTTTATAACGTAAGATGTGAAAGTAAGAAAGTATGAAAGTAAGAAAGTATGAAAGTATGAATGAAAGAATATAAGTTATTGTGTATTGTATAATGTATGATTAACTAGAACTCACTCAGCGTAGCTGACTTTTAGTATGCACGCAGGTGAGTAGGATGAGACAGCTGGCTTGAGTGGGGACACATGGCAGAAGAATAAGAGTCTGGCATCTGAAGACTTATGATGTTTTAATTTTAATGCTTTAATGTTGAAAGACAAAGGATGTTTTGAGACAAGTTATGAATTATGTAATGTTTTATGAAAGTTTTATATTCCGCGTAAAGTTTTAATTAACTCTGATATTTAGAACTGTGTTTATGAGTAAATCCAACACGAAAGTAGGGCTACCGGTAACGGGGCCTTACAACAACTTTGTAAAAGTGGGGCGTATTCACCTTTTCAATAGGATTGGTTTCCAACACCGTCCGTGAGTCTCTCCTTGCTATCTCGCACCTATAGTACGAGTATAACCTTTGTTAATCGGATACATGATCCGGCTTAAGACCTTTAGTATTATAAACTCTACCTCGACGAACCTTTAGTTCGTAAATCTCTTTTACTTTAAAACCTTTAGTTTTAATAGTAACTTATAAACCTTTAGTTTATTTATAAATCCCTACGTTTCTTCTTCTTTAAGAAACGTATTTCTTCCTTTATTATTTAAGTATATTCATTATACTTAAATAATATTTATAACAAAGAATACTTATATATATATATTTTCTTTTTCTTTCTATCTTTTCTTTGTTATATGTATTTCTTTTATTTTCGAGGTATTGTATATAATTTCGACTTGGGGTATTAAGCCTTTATAATATTTTATTATTATTTTGGTCGGGCATTATGCCTAACTTGTTTGCCTTAGAAATACCCTAAACACTTGGGCAGCATTTCGACGCCGCTTGATCTTCTCCACTCTTACTTGATCAATACTTCACTTCGGCACGCAAATCGAGACACTCTTCTACGTCGGCACGCTTTATGAGGTATCTTGTCGGGGATGTCACTCCAATACCATCTTCTTGCTTAACATTATCGGGAGGTGGCACGATTATCGAGGTATAGCACGAATTACGAGAAACCGGGTACGCAAAACGAGGTGGATCGATGGCACGAACTTCGAGGTTTAAAGAGATGTTAGAGAGAGAGTAAAGTGTGTGATTTGGTGTGAGTTTGTGAAGAACCCGCGGCTGCTATTTATAGAGCTACTTTTGGATCCCATCGCGGTACGCGATGGGTCCTTTGGCTGGCCCGTCACGTACCGCGACGTAGGCCTGGCCAGTCACACACTAGACCTGCCACGAGTCAACACGTGGCAGGCGTTGCGCCACGTGGCGACACGTGGCAGACGTGTTGCCACGTGGTGACACGTGTCGGCAGATGTTGCCACCGTGTGCCACGTGGCACATGTGTCACATTGTGTCAGATACCCCATCGCGGTACGCGATGGGGGTCTCGTCAAGAAATCAAAATTTTCATTTAAGTCCCTGGAGTTTAGAAATTTGCAGATTTGGTCCCTTGATTTTTGGAAATTGACATTTTTGGGCCGAAATTTACGTGATGTTACATCCTCCCCACCTTGAAATAAATATTGTCCTCGAGATTGCTTACGAGAACAAGTGGGGGGTATTTCTTTCTCATCTCGGACTCGAGTTCCCATGTATATTCGGGTCCTCTTCGGGAATCCCACTTTACTTTCACGATTTTCAATGTCCTTCTTTTAAGTTTCTTTGTTTTCGAATCTTCTATTTATATTGGTCTTTCAATGAATTTTAAATTCTCGTTAATTTCTACATCTTTTAGTGGCATTGAAAGAGATTCATCAGCTAGACACTTTCGTAGATTCAAGACGTGGAATACATCGTGTATCCCTTGCATTTCCTCGGGTAGTCGCAAATGGTATGCAACGGTACCAATTCGTTCGAGTACTTCAAAGGGTCCAACGAATCGAGGACTTAGCTTGCCTTTCTTGCCGAATCGGACTACGCCGCGAGACTTTCAAAAGAACTTTGTCACCAACATGAAATTCCAACAGCTTACGATGGAAATTTGCGTAACTCTTTTGGCGATCACGTGCCGTCTTAAGTCGTTCGCGGATTTGAAGACCTTTGTCGGTGGTTTCTTGGACTATTTCGGGTCCAGACAATTATTATCTCTAGTTTCATACCAGCACACAGGCGTTTTACATTTTCGAACTTATAACGCCTCAAATCGTCGGGAAATACATCAGCATAATTTGAAACAACAGGAACGTCTTTGATTTCTTTGGGTTTTAATTATTCGGTGACATAGGCCATGAATGCTAAGCATCCTTGATTTAAACATTTGTTACCCCTTATCATGGAGATTAGGGTAACTCGGCAAGCGTCTTTATCCCCTTCAATTCGAATAATTCGTCTATCAGGGGCTCGAAGTTCAACGGTCTTGCTATTGCAAAGGATACGAGCATGGTTGTCGGATAACCAATCCATACCCAATACAACATCAAAACCAGCAAGAGTCATAGGTAACAATTGAATAGGCAAAACATAACCGGCTAATAAGATTTTTTCATTTTCTAAGGCTTCGGTGATTTTAATAGTTTCGCAATTAGCGGTTTCGACGCTTAGAGTTTTATTGAAGAGTGAACTTACATCCTAGCCCTAGAAATTCTCAAATTAAATCTCAGCCATTGAAGCTCATTTGATTGGCGGTTCTAGTCAGTTTTTCTCCTCCCTCACATACGCTCCTCTCTCATAGAAGGTTGCCATGGATCTCTCCCCACGTCCCACTGATATCACATACACACCATGGGAATACTCATCTTCTCATTCCCGCCAGCCTCTCACACTTGATGTAGTTCCGTAATGCAGATGAAATCAGAGTCATTGACTCTGATCATATGTGTTCGGTTGATTTTGTCGTTGCTCCTCCTGGAAATCACACATGGCATTGGGCTTATTACACTTCTTTTTGTCCTTCGCCTCTCTCAATAGGCACTGTGAACAAGTCTTATAACCAAGGTAATGTTTTTCAATTAGCTAGGTTTCTTTCTTTTTTTTATGTTATAATTTTGTTTCTTCTCTTAAATATTATTATTTGTTCATTCAAATTATTGCTCTGAATTCCAAAAGGGAGGGTTATGAACACCAACTGTTTGATCAACAATTTCTTTTCATGGATTTACCTTCTTTGATGAAGAACATTTTACGTTTGAATTGTGAATATCTTTTGTAATTGATCTTTGTATCTACAAATAATTAAAATTTTGTTTATTGAATGTTGCAGGGATGTCTGGTGAAGTTCACCCACATCACTTGAAACTTGAGGAATTGAGGAACCTATCAATTTCGTAAGGCTTCCCATGTTTATAAATTTGTATTTTCTGGTTGAACTTTCTATTTACTTCTATTCTTTGTAGTTATGTCTCCAAAACAAAATATGTTTATTTTTATTACACATATGATTATTTGTCGTTTGCATTCATTTTTTTAAAGCCTTTTTGCCATCCATATGCGCAAAAGGTCAACACAAGCATTCTAACCAACTCAATTGTAATTACAATGTGCGAGGTATACTTGAAGAAAATGACACTTTTTATCGTTTGTCCCAGGTATTCATGGTACTTTGTTTGTATTCAGTAACCACAATCAGTAACGATTGGTATACGGGATTTAAATCAAACGCTTGCAGATGCTATTGTTGTTTACGAGTTAAACGGTCAATTTGTAGGGCATTCCATACTTAATTTATTAATTAAGCTATGATTAGATGCATTAAATTTCATGCATGTTAGTTTGTTGCTTTGTTGAATTTACTCTACATGTGAATGAGTGAGTTTTGATTAGGGATATTATGTTTTAGCACAACTAAACTATTTGTATGCCTATTTCTATTTATTTTAAAGTGGTTAATTGTTTCTTTATCGGACATTCATTTTCAGATGGAGGTTGTACGAAAAGATGCACGCAATGAAGAAGATGAACCAGTGCTATCACAAAAACGTCTTTGTTTATCACCAGAAGTGGCTCCATCAGGTGAATATGTTTTTTCATTATTTTAGTACTCAGATTCATTTGAAGGACTTATTATAACCTTTTATTATATCTTAAATGTTTGTGAACTAATGTCTTGTGAAAATGTATACAAGTAGAAGAACTAGACCTAGAAGAACAATGTTCACATCATTGTAAGTCTTGTAAGTCACCTTTTCTTTTACTTCATGTTGTTATAAGTTAAATAGGGTTGTAAATGACTTGAACAAACACGAATAGAACACGTTCATGTTTTTTTCGTTTAACTTTAACGGAATAAATGACTCGACACGAATAATTAAACAAACATTTTTTTGTTCATGTTCGTTTATGTTCGTCCGTTTGTTAACAATATAAATAAACGGTTCACAAACTTAAACGAACGAACATAACTAATCATAGACGAACAAATATTTAGTTTATTAAAGTGTTCGTGCTTTTTTCGTTTAACTTTAATGGAATAAATGACCAGACATGAATAATTAATAAAACATTTTTTTTGTTCATGTTCGTTCGTTTGTTAACAATATAAACAAACGGTTCACAAACTTAAACGAATGAACATAACTAATCATAGCCGAACAAATAATTAGTTTATTAAAGTGTTCGTTTTTTGTTCTTTTTTCAAGTATGGAACAGTCATAGCAAGATGCAATATCATTCTCTTATGGGTCATGATAATACAGTTTGTTCAGTTTTTACGGACCTACGGTAAGCGATACAGTTAACTAGTGTAGCGATAACTTTTCTTTAATCATCAAATGCTTAATTTGGTACTTTTTTTTTCAGGATTCACAAGTTATAACCAGCTCCCTTTATTCAGCCATCAACTTCTACCATCTAAGATATGGTAATTATTATTTTTTGTTTGAATGTTGTATACTTCAAATTAGAAGTTTGTATTTAACCATATGTTACGCGGGTAGGTTAAACTATGGCAACTCTTACTCATCATAAGAAATCTATAAGAGCATTGGCGCAACATCCTACATGGTTTGTTACTCCACCTTATATTGGTTTTTCTTACATTATACATATATATATATAATCGTTTTTGGTGACTAGATTCTAAGATTAATGGGAATCAAAATAAGTGCCACAACAGCAGGATCTCATGGGCAAGCTTTCCTCCCTTTCTTTTATTGTTAGGAGGTGCTTGTGATTGACTATATAATAGGTGCTCATTTTACTTCCAAATAATTAGATATGCACTTTTTGTAAGGGATCTTTAACACCATATAATTCGGTTTAAATGGGCCATGAAAAGAATTTCATTAAACCGCTTTTAGTTATCTAGAATGAGTTTGTGAATTGTATAAGATATGTACTTTTTTAAGTGGTTTCTGGTATATTGATATGTCTTTACTCCACAAATGATAGGATGACGGGAGTAGCTTTTCATGCAAGATGTGTCTTTAATTGAGTTTGTTGTGTGCTGAAACCATCCTTTGAAAATATTTGATTTTAATTATATGGTTGAACTGGCAGTCCTTAGTCAAGAATTACCTGGAGTTCAGGCTGTCAATGTTCTTGTGATCAAGAATGTAAGTTATGATTTGGTCATTATTTGATGATTATTGAATAAGATGTTTAATGCTTGTATTATGTGAATAAATGGAACAGGTTGAAGTTACGGAATTGATTAATGGGCACTCATCTTTTTCATGGTAGTTGGTGGTAGTTGAGGATCTGGAAAGGTGCATACTGGTTCATAAGGGTGTCTTTTAAGATTATTCTGAATGCTTAATGAACAAATATTTGTTTGATAGTTATAAATCTCAGTTAATTAATGCACTCTAATGCTCTCCATCTTCACAAGTCACAAGAGTTGGCTATATGACAGCTTCATCAATTCAGTTCATTTTGGTGGATAAATCGATAATTAGCAATTTGTTCTCTTTACATTTATTCATGTCCACTTAGGGGTTTAATTTACTATGCTAATTTGGATCATTTGTGAAAACTTATGGAGGGATTAGAAATCATTCTAGATGATATATAGTTTACATGCTAACCACTATTTTTTTTAGGTTCAAAATTCATTTAAGGTTACAAGACGGTACTGGACTTGTGTCTCTAACTCTCTTTGATTGTGAAGCTAGATTAATGTTGAAGAAGACTACTAACAACTTGCTTGATAGGATTGTGGTATAATTTTTGCCAATTTTAAATCTTATTTTTTTTATATTAACCAACTAATTATAATAGTTTTTTTTGAGACTATTAATTCTCGTATGCTAATCTCGGCATGCTTCCATTTGAAATTACTTATTTGGTTTGAAAAAAATACGCTTTTAAAATCGATGGAACCAACTTCAATATCACATACAACATGTGCTTCATCATTACCAAATTCACTGATGATTCTTAATAATATCTCAGTTGGAAGCAAACTTAGAGGTTATTCGGGTAATATTTTTAATACATCATATTTCCAAGTTGATGTTTCCATTCACCGGACGGGTAAACTACTAGTTAAGTTTGATTAAAGGTTTGTTTAATAGACTACAAAAGTTATAATCTATAAAACTTAAATTGGCTCCTGAATCAAACAAGACTCTAGCATAAGCGTTGTTAACAAAGAACGTACCGGTAATGGTTTCCGGTGTGTCGGCCGCTTTCTTCGTGTCTAGGACGAAGACTCTTGCATTGCCCTTCTTGGGCTCGTTCTTTTGACCGCTACCTCCCGCACCACCAGTCGCAGGCTTGTTCTTGGGGCATTCAAAGCTAAGATGTCCCATCTCTTTGCAGTTGTAGCAGGTCATCTTCTTCTTCTAACAATCGGCCGTTGCGTGGCCGGATTTGTGACATAATTCACAAAGTCGTGGAGTTAAATGGCATCTACCCCTATGATACTTTTTGCAGATTTTGTATTGTGGGATGCCGGGGTTGAAGCCTGACCTTCGGTGGTCAACTCCTCTACCCTTGAAACGAGCATTCCCTTCCTTCTTCAGATCTTGCGTCGTCACAACCTTCTTGTCTTCTTCTTTGTTGCGGATCATTCCGCCCATCAAATACCCAGCCAACTCCATCGCAAAGTCAGCGGTTTGTGGCAAGTGTGACCTTACCATATCACGAATCTCTCGTGGCAGTCCCCAAATGTAATGTGTAACTTTGCTGGATTCAGGGGTGACCAGCTGGGGAACCAATCGACAGTATTCATGAAATTTCGTGTTATACTCACGAAGGTTTGTTCCAACAACCTTGTGAGCCAAGAACTTGGTTTGAATTTGGTCCGTTTCATGCATCAGACATAACTTCGACATCAACAACTCCTTGAACTCGTTCCATGACAGACTATACATCACCTCCCTTCCTCTATTCATCATTAACGTGTTCCACCATTCCAGCGCTTCGCTTTTGAACATTAGGGCGGAGTATTGGATCTTTTCTTCGTCCGAACACTTGCTTGTAATCACGATCGTTTCCATTTCTTCTAGCCACCTCACGGTTGTGATGGCTCCCTTGTCACCATGGAACTCCTTTGGTCCATAGTACTTGAAATCTTTAAACGAACATCCACCGATCTTAAGTTTCTTAAATTCTTGTCTCACGCCTCCATCGGCATTTGATTCGTGAACGCTTTCTTCTAGATGAGATGGTTTTGGACGAGACTTAACGGATTTTTGGGAAGGGTGGACAGACTGGGAATGTTTCGTTTGTCTAGATTGGGATCGAAATTCAGATTCTTCCCTAACAACCTTTTTAATCATTTGTTGGATTTGGTTCATGTATTTATCGGGGGTTGGTTCCACTTGTTCTTTCTCGGGACCTTTCCCTTTCTTTTCTCGTTTCTCGGCTTCCTTTCGGGAAACCTCTTGGTTATCGCTTTCTCTAGACATTCTTTATATTTTATTCTTTATCTGAAATTTTAACATATTTCTTTTCTTAATATACAAGTTTATTTATTTCACATTCATATACATATCATAATGGATATGTATTTTATTTTATAACTTACTTATATATCGTTTAAGCGATATATAAAGTCCTATCTTTATTACATATGATACATATATCATACATAACATACAAACTATTTTTAACACATAACTTCTTTTCTTGAACACACCATCATCATTCTCCTAATCCTTCATGAATTTCTTCACAACTTTCGTTAGCTTGTTGCATTTGCGAAGAAGCTTGTCTCCTATCTTCTTCTTTTTCTTCCCTTCAACATCAATCTTCTTCCTCAACTCATCCGTCTCTTGTAAGGCTCGATCCAAATGTTCCTCCTGAGACTGAGGTATGTCGGTAGGATACCCGTATCTTGGAGGTGGGTCGCGGTAACCCATCATCACAATGTCGTAGTGGTTCTTGGGATCAGGGTATGGAGATGCAGTCACATCGGAGGGATAATTGAAGAATGCATCGGTTGCTTTATTCTGCTCTCGGATTTCATCGGCCTGTTCTTCAATGGATGGAATCTCACCTTGGTATGGTGGGAAGCTTGTGACGCCTAACCCTTGAGTTCATGGAGAAATTTCATATACGGGTCGACCGAACCATAACTTGGAGTTGAGTGTTGTTCTTCCTCCGATGTGGTTACTTCATTTGGGTTGTCAGGATATTCTTCCTTAGAGTCGGTTTCCTCTTTTTCGGTTCCTCTTCTGACTCCTCTTCGTTCATTGCCGGTATGTGAATATTCTCATATGACATCGTCACTCTCATCTTGGGCTTGTGAGATGGCCCTTCCTTATTGACGCGGGAATCTGCGGAATCCATAGTTGAAGTGACGGTATGCCACCTTCGTTGATCGGAGTGGCATTGCATCCAGTCGGATGAAGGAGATTTTGGTTCCTCCTTGATTGGTAACTTGGAGAGGAAAGCATACAAAGGATGAGGATTCGGTGGTAATTGTGTTGGACCTCCGGATGGATAATATGGCGGGATCTCGGTGGGTTGATATGTTGGTATTTCGGATGGTTGATACATAGGTAGACTCGTCGGATGATAGCTTGAATGTTGAGGGGGTTGGTATGTTTGATGTGGAGTGTTATCTTGGTGATAGATTGGACTTGGATTGGGATTTTGGTTATGTTCTTCGTTGAAGAATGATTCAAAGTAGTCTTTACTCATGATTCCTCTTGGAAATTTATAATACTTCCTTGCTCTTCTTGATTCATTATCATAATATTCCATTAACTTCTCGTAAGACATCTTGATAGGTAGTTTAGGATGTGGAGAGGGAAAGAAAGGGTTACCAACCAATCTTATCCCTAATCAAATAAACAAGTGAATATTTCCTATGCTTGGATCGAAGCTTGGGTATTGTTTTATGATACCCAATTCACTAAGATCGATGGCTCTGATACCAACCTGTCACAACCCCCATTTTAGGCCTAGGAGTGTGATCAATAGTTGTTACCATATTTGTAAATAAATCAGAGTAATGGTTAATGCGGAAGACTTTATAAAACATAAGGATCTTTCTTATAAATATTTACATTACAAAAAGACGAGACAAAAGTCTCGTTTAGTATTTACTTGTTTATATGTTTTACAAAACCACCATATTTTAATATTTACACAAAATTATCCGAGCCATCAGATTCTTGAGCTTCTTCGTCCATCAAGCTCTAATCTTAGTTACCTGCAAAATGTTAATAAAATACGTCAGCAACGAATGCTGGTGAATATGCTGACGCTAAAAATATTTTCTTTACTTAATCACCCCTCGAGACCACGTAAGCCTCGGCCCATCTTGGCTTAGGAATAATCAAGTTAGACAATCATTATAAACTCGAGTCTCTACACTAGGTCACCTCAGCAAAACACCGCAGCGTTTCGACGTACTTAGGTACCATAAATATACATAAGGTCATTCTCACTCGAACATACTTTGGTTTGGCCCATCGTGGCTGGAGGTCATGACCAGGCGTGGTGCGATGTGCACACCGCGTTCCACATATGTAAGGATCCAGACAAACGTATACTACAGCCTGAGGGCTAGGCTCATAATCTTATTTATAATGTTTTTAGAGACACTTAATCTCATGTAAAGTTTTACACATAACACGTTTGTTTGTTTGAAAACAAGTTTGTAAAAGTGGGGCGTATTCACCTTTTTAATAGGATCGGTTTCCAACACCGTCCGTGAGTCTCTCCTTGCTATCTCGCACCTATAGTACGAGTATAACCTTTGTTAATCGGATACATGATCCGGCTTAAGACCTTTAGTCTTATAAACTCTACCCCGATGAACCTTTAGTTTTAAAACCTTATATATATATATTTTCTTTTTCTTTCTATCTTTTCTTTGTTATATGTATTTCTTTTATTTTCGAGGTATTGTATATAATTTCGACTTGGGGTATTAAGCCTTTATAATATTTTATTATTATTTTGGTCGGGCATTATGCCTACCTTGTTTGGCATAGAAAAACCCTAAACACTTGGGCAGCACTTCGACGCCGCTTGATCTTCTCCACTCTTACTTGATCAATACTTCACTTCGGCACGCAAATCGAGACACTCTTCTATGTCAGCACGCTTTACGAGGTATCTTGTCGGGACGTCACTCCAATACCATCTTCTTGCTTAACATTATCGGGAGGTGGCACGATTATCGAGGTATAGCACGAATTACGAGAAATCGGGTACGCAAAACGAGGTGGATCGATGGCACGAATTTCGAGGTTTTGAGAGATGTTAGAGAGAGAGTAAAGTGTGTGATTTGGTGTGAGTTTGTGAAGAACCCGCGGCTGCTATTTATAGAGCTACTTTTGGATCCCATCGCGGTACGCGATGGGTCCTTTGGCTGGCCCGTCGCGTACCGCGACGTAGGCCTGGCCAGTCACACACTAGACCTCACGTGGCAGGCGTTGCGCCACGTGGCAACACGTGGCAGACGTGTTGCCACGTGGCGGCAGACGTTGCCACCGTGTGCCACGTGGCACACGTGTCACATTGTGTCAGATATCCCATCGCGGTACACGATGGGGGTCTCTCTTGATCCATCGCGTAGCGCGATGGGTCAAGAAACCAAAATTTTCATTTAAGTCCCTGGAGTTTAGAAATTTTGCAGATTTGGTCCCTTGATTTTTGGAAATTGACATTTTTGGCCCGAAATTTACGTGATGTTACATTCACGAGTGCAAGAATCCCAAATATAACTTCTCTTCAATAATCTCTTTCTTTCTTGAATTGCTCGTATGCTACTTTGTCAATGGTTTCCTTACATTTCAACCTTTTACGTATTTCAAACCATTGTTTCATATTCTTCAAATGTTCAATGCTAGACTCATGATCTTTAGGTCTAATGAAAGAGTCTTTCCAATTAGCAAACCCATCATATCCAACCCACCTTTCGATTGCCCTTTTCTAAAAAGTTTACAACAAAAACAAAAGAGCTTTTCAACCTCTTTTGAATACACTAGTCATACTCTATCACAAGTCTCCCCGTTAGATAGACGTCTTGTATACATGCTTGATGAAAACCGTCTTCCAATTGAATTCACCGGATCCTTATGAATAGTCAAATCTCATTTTGGACCTTTCTCCACCAAGATATTGATCATGTAAGGATTAAGGGTATCCCAATTTCTAGGATCAAAAATATCAATATTTGTATTTATATTACCTTCATCCGTATTAACACCTTCCATATTAACATCAATATTTGGAAAAAAAAAACTTAAATATATCCCCAGCTTGAGACTTTGTTAATTCTTCCGCACGTTTCCTCTTTTTAAGTTTTTGACTGCCCGATAGGTACTTGTATTTAGGAGGCATTTTTCTGAAAAATATACATAGATATATATTAGTAAAATATATACTCATATAATCTAATCTAAACCGACTAAACGAAACTGCTAGAGTGCTACCGTGCTAGTGTAACATCCCGTTTTCTCGTTTCGGTTAATAAAATGAACATAAAAGTTATTACGAGTCGGGCTAGTGTTGGGTTAAAGGGATATGGGTTATGGACTTGGGTTGTGAGGGAAAGAAGGAAAGACCATGGGCTTAAGCCCGTGATCCATAATTATATAAACCTTAAATCACCCATTTAATTCATTTTACACATATTCCATACACCACCAAAACACACACTTAAGCTCTCTCTCTAATCCTCTCCTTATCTTAGCCGAAATCAAGAAGGAAACCGAACACCGACCCGAGGTAATAGTAGTATGATGTTGTATGAAATTAAATCCGCTAGATTTAGTCACGAAACGATGAGCCGGCACCTTTAAACCGTTAAAGTCACGAGATCCGGGGGAATCGGATGTAAATCGAACCTAAGATGAGCTTAGGGGTCACCCTAGCTCAGATCTGGATCGAACGGGACGAAAAACGGTGAAAATGGTGGAGAAACGAAGAGATCTCGTTTTTCCGGCGAAATCTCCGGTTTCCGGCAACGACGGCGCCTGAAAGGCGGCGCCGCCGGTGAAGAGAATGTTTGAAAGGACATCTGACATTCTGTCAGATGCCCTAAACCCTAGGCACGTGTAACGAACTGGGCACTCCCATTCGTTAAGGGGAAAATAACGAATTAGCCTAATTCGTTAAGCATTTCGTTACACAATTCGTCAGACAGTTCGTTATGGGAAATGACGAATGAACCCTCATTCGTTAGAAGGGTCATTCGTTATAAAAGGGGGTCATTCGTTACAAGGTTCAATTCGTTATAAGCTCCAATTCGTTATAGGGCTCAGTTCACTATAAAGATCAATTCGTTATAAAGTAACGAATTAGCCAATTCGTTTTGAGAGAAAGGAGTAACGAATGAACCCAAATTCGCTAAGGACTGATAACGAACTGAAGTTTAATAAAATGACATAATGGTCCTTGGACTTAGAAAAAGAATGATTTAATTACAAAGAAGCCCTCGACCCCAGCCAGGGGCTCTGCCCCTTGGACCCTGCTAGGGGCTGCCGCCCTAGACCCCGGACCCCCGTTCGTTGAGGGTAATAATTAAGAGTAGAAAGACGATATGAGTAGTAATAGTTAATTGATACGTGTAATTGTTATACAGTTAGTCGTGCACAGTTCAAGAGAGAAATAACCATAAACGGTGAAACTAACCGCATTCAGGTGAGTTCTAGCCCTATTCCTTGTTATGTTTTCGGGGCTTTGTGCATACTCGATGTGATTAGTTAATACACTTATCCTATGAGATAAGTGTATGCCATATATGTATTATGTGAAAGATGTGAATGATTACTTGTCGGTGCGTGAATGATCTTCTGATATTGCACGTATTGGCAAGTTATGATTATGGACATACTGTGTGTATAATGTATGAATGATATGTACGCATGTTATGAATGAACATAGGAGATAGCCAGGTACATAAGAAAGGGACTGAGCCCTAATAATACTCAAGGCAGAATGGGACTGAGCCCTAATAATACTCAAGGAAGAAAAAGGGACCGAACCCTAGTAATATCTGAGGCAGAATAAAATAATTGAAAGTAGAAATTTGAATAAGGTATGAAGGTAAGTATATATATATACTTTGAATGAGGCATGAGAATATGAAGTATGTGAGAAAGTATGTGGTAACGAATGTAGTGTATGTTGTATGATTAACTAGAACTCAGTCAGCGTAGCTGACTTTTAGTATGCACACAGGTGAGTAGAATGAGGCGGCTCGCTTGATGAGGACACATGGCATGGAATTGAAGATACTGGCATCTCAAGGAAATGTTATGATGATTTAAAGACTATGTTTTATTTTTAAATGACTAGGAATGTTTGGTAAAACGAGATTTGGAAGTTATGTATTATATTATGGTTAAAGTTATTATATTCCGCCAAAGTTTTAATTAACTCTGATATGTAGAACAACGTTTATGAGTAAATTTAACACCAAATGTAGGACACCGGTAACGGGGCCTTCCAGCTAGATATATATTAGGTGATGTTTGTTTTTTATGAGGTAAAATGTTTGCAGTCTGCAGACCACATCTGCAGGCATCTGTAGCAGAAGAGGTGGACCAAACCTCTGCAATCTGCAAGAAGAAAACTGTTTGTTTTTTAACATCTACAGACTGCTAAAATATAACAAAAAATTTTAAGTAAGCTTGAATTTAAATAAAAAAGTCTTTCAACATAGAAATTTAAGTAATAGTCAAACAATACTGAAATAATATTCATAATCTACAATAACATTTTTTTAAGCTATTTTATTTCAATAATAATATTATACCCTTTGATGCGCAGCAAGCTGATGGACCGGGTTATCTCGGTTGAGTATGCAATGAAAGACGATGATGACCGAAAGAACGAGAACGACCCGTGAAACACCCCAAATATTTTAATACAATTTAATAAAATATTTTAGTGCGGAAAATACGGTCTCAAAATTTTTTTCATTTTGTTTTATTTATATAAAATTGGAATCTATCGACCAAACGCCACTTATAATGTTTTACAATAACTTGTCTCATATTTAATGACAATACATCTTCATACTTACTTAAAATACTTTAAAATAGTACAAATCCAACTTATGATGTGTGTCCTCGATTCGTCTCAAGCACTTTATCAAGATCCACCGCCAAATCCACGAGCTTTACCTAGTGTAAAACGATGGCAAATATTATTATAACAAGTATTTGTAATAATGTATTCAACTTATACACATGTATTAACTGGAATAAGTAAAAAAGTCCAAAACTCTAAACAACCCGCATACATGTTGGTGTACGTCAACACCCAACCGAGAATGACTTATAGTATGCCATATGGTACGCCACTTCTGACGTAGGATACGTCGGCTGCAGGTCTTTAAACCGATTTCTCAACTTTTACAACTTACTCTAATCCTGAGCAACCCATACCTGTTTCTAAACAAGATAATCTCATCAAATAACGATAAACACATAGTACAAACCACAACCCAACCAGTCTACAATCCGTTAATATTGCACTTGTGATCAGTTACTTGAAATTCCAATCCATAACGGGTTTGTTCGAATTATTTTGACTATTATTTAAATTTCTATGTTGAAATACTATTCGTTAATATTGCACTTGTGATTATTGAAATTCCAATCCATAACCTGATTCTACACCTTATCTAAAAAGTTTTGTTTATCCTTGCATTATCGTGCTTTCTTTCTTCGTGTACGACTACAACATACCAGGAAGAGAATAAAGGAATATGACTGTTAAAAAATGTACTTGCATTGAATAGTTATAGGTTTACATGTGTTTGATTTAGGTGTTAGTTTTAGACATTAAAATGTTGCACTTTATAATTCATGGACCGTTTCATTTTATTTTGATTTAAGTAACATCAATTACTGTGGTTAGGGCTGTTAAAACCGCTCGTTAGAAAATCGCTTGAAAAATGCTCGTTCGATTTCCGCTCGACTTGGAAATGAGCCGATCGGATCCGTTCGATTTGAAAACAAGCCAAGCACGAGCAAAACTTCGCTCGGTTCGGTTTGCTCAAATTATTTTTTTCAGTTTAAATTTATATATATAATATGTATTTATATAAAAATATACATTTTAAGGATATTTAAATTTCTCACTTTTGTGTTGACTTCAAAGTTTAATTTTAAACCTTAGTCACTTGTTCAATACTTCCACAATTCCACTTTTCCATAAACTTTTATGTCATTCTGCCGTGTTGGTGCATGATGTCAGTAGTTCAGTGTCTAGTGTCTGTAATCGAGTTTGTAATGTTTTGTATTTGATGTAAGCGAAGTTAGCTAACAAGTTCGCTGATATAGGCGAACTTGTTAGACAAGCGAAGTTAGGGACAACTTCGCCTGAACATGCCAGGCGAAGTTGTCGTGATATATATTGATTAGGTTACGGCTTAATCAAGAGGAGTTTTATTATTCGAGTTTACGAGTCAGAGAGTCCTGTAATCAGTGATTGATATCACGTGTTTAAGGTTGCAATATAACGAGTATTTGTTTATTGTAACGTGTGTTCGATTGTGTTAACTCGTATCGTCTTCTACGCTCGTAACGTCTTACGTAGGGATTCCGCACCTACGTAGAACGAGATATCTCGTGTAGATCCGGCTGGGAACCTACAATTGGTATCAGAGCTTTTGCTCGATTGTGTGGTTCGGGATTATCACGCGGGTGTAGAAACCGTTCCGTTCGACTATTCGCAGGACGAGTTTTCTGAGTTTTTGTGTTATACTCACCTCCTACAATCATAAACAACCCATAACACCTTCACAGACCTCGTAAAATCCAGAAATCTAACCTGCATATTCATCGTGTTCATTAGGCGAAGTTGCCGTCACTGTTCGTAGGGTTTCAGCGAAGATATAAGGTTAAGCGAAGTTATCCACAACTTCGCCTACCTTCTCAAGTTCGCCTGTATCAGCGAAGTTACCCACAACTTCGCCTACTTCACAAGTTCGCCTACCTTAAGCGAAGTTATCTACAACTTCGCCAAATCAGGAGAATTTAAAAAGAAAGCGAAGTTTAGAATCAGCGAAGTTCAGACTTAAGCGAAGTTATCCACAACTTCGCCTACAGTACTATTAAAATTAAAATTGTTATTTTTCGGGTTTCTGTGTGTTTCGTGAAAGATGTCTTCAATCAACATTACGGAACTAGTTAAGATGGAAGTGGAAGCGGGTTCGGCTACAAAGGCACCGAAGATGCTTAAGAAAACCGATTATGTAGCGTGGAAAGATCGTTTTGAATAATATGTCAAGTACCAAGATGCTAAGATGTGGGTATGCATACAAGATGGTTACATTCCACCTACTGCTGAGTATGAGGGTCGTGATCAGATAAAGAAATACAAAGAGATGGAAGAAGAAGAGAAGAAAATGTATGAGGCTGAAAGCAAAGCTCATGCTGCGATTACTATGGCTCTTCCACAAGATATTCTACACACCTTCAGAAAGTATAAGACTGCTAGAGAGCTTTGGGAAGCTCTTGAAAACCGTTTTGAGGGTAATGTGGGAATTCGTGCTTCAAAGATTAAACTACTTAAAACCCAATTATCGGTCTTCAAGTACTTGAAGAATGAATCACTTGATGATATCATCACGAGATATTATCATCTGATGACCGAACTCAACAATTATTCAATTGCTTACAAATAAGATGAAATTGTTGAAAAGCTTCTTGATGCTCTCCCACCGAAATGGGAGATGTACACTGTGTTGATGAGAGAAGACAAAGACTTTGCTGACTATGACCTGGAAACAACAGTTAACAAGCTACGAACTTTTGAACTAAACATGGTTCGAAAAGAGACACCTACTGATCAGGTTCAAGATCCAGGAATGTATCGTGCAAAGGTTAATACAAGTTCAAGTTCGAAGTCTGATTCGTCTGCTTACTACTCAATGGGAGAGTCGGGCACTAACTCAACACCTGAAGGTCATGTATCTCTCAACATGAATGGTGATGTATGCTTTGTAGCTGGAGGATCAAATGCTTCTAACCCTCAAGCAACCAAGAGTAGTTTTACCCCAAGTGTTTCGAACAACAACTACTCAAGGATGCCCATGAGTGTTAAATCTGCTGAATAGCAGTTTGCTCTCTATGCATCCTTTATTGCTTCGTATGAAAATTACATTCAGGGTAAGATTGTTGATCCAGCAATATTGGAGGAAGACTATGATCAGATCGATGCTGATGATCTGGAAGAGATGGATCTGCAGTGGCAGATGGCGATGATTGTGAGAAGGGTTAAGAGGTTTATGAAGAAGACAGGAAGGAAGTTTGTTGGTGAGAGAACGGGTTTTGACAAGTCAAAGGTGCGCTGTTACAACTGTCAACAGAATGGCCACTTTGCGAAGGAGTGCACGAATGAGAGAGTTGAACGTTGTCAGAACAGGTCGACACACCAGAATGGGGGTGGTAATGATAATAGGGCCATGATTTCCAAACAGAATGGGGAATATAACTGGAATCTGCATGTTGAAGAAGTGTTCGAACAGGCCAATATGGCGAACATCGAAATTGCAGATACTGAGGAAGTGACTGGCGAAAGTGAAGCTTACATGGCAGAGGCTCAAAATGAAGCTTGTATGGCAGATGTGAAAGATCAGCTCACCGAGGTAAGCACTAAACTCCCTTGCACTAAGTGTGAAAATCTGTCTGAACAATTGTCAACTATAACTGATTAGTATGTTAGTTTGGATGCTCAATTTAAAACCTTAAAATAAGAACATCATTTCACTAAAGCTAGAGAAAATAGTTATAAAGTAAAAATAAAAGCTAGTGAAAAAGATATTAGAAGTCTTAAAGCAAATCTAGCTGAAAAAATTAAAGTAATTGATCTGAGCTATGAAGTGTTAGAAGAAAAAACCAAACTAATAGCTGAAAGGGATAAACAGATAGCTGATCACCAGGTGAAAGTGGTGGAACTTAACAGGAAACTTGAGAAATTTAGAAATTCCACCGCTATACTTGATCACCTCGTTAGTGATCAAGGTTCCCCAGTTAAAAGGGGAGGAATTGGATATCATGAAGTTCCGCCACCGTACAATCATAATTACACTTATGATCCTAGTAATCAGAAATCTGTTGATGTTGATTATAGTCAGACAGTTCCGGTTAAGGTAACTAGTAAAGAACCAGAAGTTAGTAAAGGCGAAACAAGTAAGCATGTTTCAAATGTTAAGATTTCTGCTCCAAGTCCTATCTCATCAAACTCGGACAAGTCATCTGAGTCGTGTGAGACAAAAGAAAAGGTAGTGTTACCAAAAAGTGGAGAGAAACATAAAACAACTGAAAAGAAATCTCCACTAAACCCGTATGTTCCACCATATGTGAGACAAACGGGCAGTAATGCAGCCTCATCATCTAAAACAACTGTTGAAAAGAAAGTTGAACACAGGAGTTGTTTCAGATGTAATCAATTAGGACACCTAATTGCTTATTGCCCTCTGAAGCAGAGATTCAGAGGTGTGAGGCCTTCAAAAACTGAAAACAGATCTAACAGTAACTATAATAGTGGTAAAACTGAAAACTCATCAAAGTTCAGAAATTGGACTAATTCAGGTTTTCAAAGAAAAAGATCTCAGTTTTTCACTGCTAACAACCAAACCATAAGTAATAATTCACTTAATTCTAGAAGGTTTGGATGGCCTCATAGTCAATCTCCAATAAGGTATCCTTTCAGGACTTACAGAAACTATTCTGATACTAACTTTGGACAGCCAAGGTACGGGATGTATCGACCCAAGACCAATAGGTCTTGGGTCCCCAGATTTTAATCATCTGCTTTAATCGTGCAGGAACAGTTGAACAGGGCTGCAAACAATCAATGGGTTGTGGATAGCGGCTGTTCCCGGCACATGACGGGTAACAAGAAATTGTTACACGATTGGAAACCTGTTCAGGGAGGAAGAGTGAGTTTCGCTGGAGAGAGCGGTGGTAGGATTACAGGAATTGGGACGGTGACTAACGGAAAGATGACGTTAGAGAAAGTAAATTTTGTCGAAGAACTGAAGCACAATCTGCTGAGTGTTTCGCAGATTTGTGACAAAGACTACACCGTGCATTTCACCAAGAATGAAGCGATCGTGCTATATCCTGGTTTCAAGATACCAGAGGATTGGATTGTTATGAAGGCTCCAAGAGAAAAGAATACGTATATAATGGACATGAGGTCGACTGAGATGACCACAAAAGAATCGTGTCTTCTGTCGAAAGCAACTGAATCGGAGTCCGAATTATGGCATAGGAGAATGGGGCATATTCATCTTCGAAAAATGAACTACCTTGTCAAGAATGGGCTTGTGCTGGGTGTTCCCTTGAAGAATTTGAAGATCAATGCTTATCGTGCAAAAAGGGAAAGCAACACAAGAAATCTCATCGCACCAAGAAGGTTAACTCAATAGACAGTACCCTAGACCTACTTCACATGGATCTTTTTGGTCCCGTGAATGTAAAAAGTCTAGGGGGAACATCGTATTGCTTGGTGATCACTAATGATTTCTCTCGATACTCTTGGGTATATTTCCTGAAGTCAAAGGATGAAACGGTTCAGATGGTAATAAATTTGATTACCAAAGTTGAGAACATTATGGGAAAAAGAGTTAAATTCATCAGGAGTGACAATGGGACTGAGTTCAAGAACTATCAGATGGAGCTCTTCTGCTTACAGAAAGGAATCGAACACCAGTACAGCGCTCCGTATACTCCGCTACAAAATGGAGTGGCTGAGAGGAAGAACAGAACGTTAATTGAAGGAGCCAGAACTTCCTGTTATGAACTTCCTGTGGTGTTCTGGGCTGAAGCTGTTGCAACAGCCTGTTATATCCTTAATCGAGTGTTAACTGTTAAAAGATTAAATAAAACATGTTATGAACTTATGCATGGGAGAAAGCCCAATACTTCCACAATTCCACTTTTCCATAAACTTAGTCACTTGTTCAATACTTCCACAATTCCACTTTTCCATAAACTTTTATGTCATTCTGCCGTTCAGTGCTTCAATTACACTTTTGAAAAACTAGCTACTGGTTCTCATCACACTTGATACACGGACTATTTTTTCTATTCTTAGTAGAAAATATCGACAAGATATCTTCATTGAACTTATCATATATGTTTAATTGCTAACTTTGAGTTTTAGACATTTTAGAGTTAGAACTCCCTACATTCTTTTTAGTTGAAAGTTTTGAATTAATAACATTTTGGAGTTTTAGAATTTTAAAATTGAAAATTTTGTACGAAACCAAGCAAAACCAATCCGAGTCAAGCCGCTCGATTTAAAACCAAACGAAGTCCAAGCATAAACATATCCCTCTTTTCCTTAAATTCATGCCGCTCGGTTCGGCTCGGTTTCAAACCAAACCAATTATGAGCATACATGCGTCCGGTTCGGCTCGGTTCGTGAATAACCTTAGCCATGGTATTATCTTGCTTCTCACTATCAAATTCCTTGGGTTATTGTAAAACAGTTATCTCAACTCTTTTCCTATGTAACGAAATCAATAACATAAAACTACGGAAACACAAAACTAATTACCTTATGTAACGAAATCAATAACATAAAACTACGAAAACACAAAACTAATTACCCTTATTAATAAGTAGATACCTAATAATATTGGTATACATGTTCACGTTGACTCAGCTTCATCCTTGACATCTTTGTCCTCCTTACGAATCCACTCAATAAAATTGCTAAGATTTTTGTGTGAGCGTCCGCCTTCTTGGATACCACTTTTAACCTTATCTTTAATAATCAAGGCCTGATCTCTCAATGTTTTGTCATTGAGTAGCTTCTCCACCTTATCTTTTATTTCTCCTCGAATAACGATACCAACTTCATCCTTTTTGAACCCTAATCCAGTCTTCCAAATGTCACAAATATAAAACTCGTTAAGAAATTGATCACCAAAGTATGGCCAACACAAAAATGGTAATCCGTTTGCCAAACCCTCTAAAGTTGAGTTCCAACCACAATGACTCACAAAACATGCTATTGAAGGATGAGCTAAGACCTTTTGTTGAGGTGCCCAGGTCACAATCTTTCCACGAGACTTGACTCGGTCAATATAACCATCTGGGAAAGTAATTGAGGTCTCCTTGGTCATACCGGGCCGCACGGCCCACAGGAAGGATTGGTTGGTTAGTTCAAGTCCAAGTGCCAATTCTTCAAACTGCGTTTGATTGAAGATAGTGAAACTCCCAAATGCAATATAAATAACAGATCTTTCTGGTTTTTGATCAAGCCATGCTAAGCAAGAGGGGTCTTCTTGCCAGAAATTGCCTGCTTGGGAAGCAAGTCGATTGCTTGCTAAAAGCGGGCCTATTTGTAATAACTTTGGGTACAAGCTAAATGCTGCAGCCTCGATTTCAGTAGTTGAGTTGCATATAAACCATGGTGTTATTTTATATGATTCTTCAACGTCTACTAGCATTTTTAAAGAGGGCTTCCACGGTAGCCACATCTTCTATGCACGTCCATACGAGAAGGTTCTTCAGTTTTATAGGTGGCATTGTCTCTGACAGACGAATTGTTTGTTCACTTATAGGAATGCCTACAATACAAAGTTCAAGAGGAGCTAATTGAATCATGTAAGCATAGAATTTTTTACATTAGTAGGTGACATGTGTTTTAACTAAATATTTTTAGCTTTTGATAGTCCTTATACTTATTGGAGGTTAGGAAGTCATGACAAGTTTTTTTCTTTTGGATTTCACTAGTTCCAAACATGAGTGTCAAACGAACTCCATAGAGTCTTTACCAAACTTAGCAAGCCGTTCACGGTATTTCACAAAACTATATAAAGTTTGCTTGCAATCGAAGGTTTGGTAAATAACCACGTGCTCATTAATAAATTATCTAGACATATAATGAAATATTATGAAATATAATCATATATACACATCTCACACTTCTTGTTTATGATTCCGTCGTCAATTAATTTCTTATAGCACAATACTGGGGCTAATGTAGTAACCGACGCAGGCCAAAAGGCCGCACTTCTAATTCCCATCTTCTTTGCCACTCTTATAGCCCATCCCATGTTTGCATCAGCAATAACACACGTGATTTTGTTGCTTTCTTCTTTGTTAATCATCTTTATAAGTTGTTCGAGCTTGTCAGGCATGGTTGCTAGTATCGACAAGATCAACTTACCAAGGTCACTCCTGTCATCCATCGGTTCTAAACCATCAGGGATCGAGACCATTTGTATCAGATCTCCAAAGTCATCATGGTCTAACCAATTTCTTGTCATAAGCTTGTGAGTGACCTCTGTGTTATGAATGTAACTTTGACACCTTTTTTTACTAAACATTGAGAAAGCTCCAAACTAGGAATCACATGACCTTGCGCAGGAAAAGGTATTATGATAACATGAGGTTTTAAGTCTGCCATTATTAAGAACAGAAGATTTCTTGGGTGTTTTAAGTAAATATTTTTTGTGTGTGTGTGTATATATAGTTTCTAGACTTTGTTTTGAGCTAATCTTACTTCCAACTACCAATATTTTATCTTTTATCATATTTCATATTTTTGTGGACATCAATTAAATCATATATAATAAAAACCATGTTTGGGATATGATTTGAAGGTTTTTGAATGTAGTGGATGCCGTGCATGGACTTCAATATAGGAAATTAATTTTATCCTCGCATTAAATGGAGGCTTCTGAATGTATTAAATCTATGACATTATTTAGTAGCGCTAGATATCACTATTACAAACACAAGTATCCGCTACGGCGTAACAAACAACCATTTTGCTACGGATTTGCTATAAATATGTTTGTAGTTACATGTCCTCGTAGCTATTTCTTTTTGCTACGGATTTTAATTACAAAATCATACTTTGTGACGACTTTAGTAACAAAAGAGGCTTTAGCAACAAAAAGAGATGTCGCTATTTTAACTATGGGTTTTGCTATGAAAATATTTTCTGAGTTTTTAGCTATGGAGTCACCTTTGCTACAGTTTTGCAACGAAAAAGTCATTATTTTAGCTACAAATTTGATAAGAAAAAGTTTGCTACTTATTTAGCTACCTATTTTTAGGTATGAAAATTTGCTACAAAGTTTTTGTAAAATTTAAAAATAGTTAATATTTTTGCTTTTTAGTTGTAAATGTATCAAATATCATACAAAAATAAACAAACAAGAATAAAACTAAAGAAGTATGTAACTAAAAAGTTATATAAACCGACTAAAATGTACAGATTATCTAAGTAAAATAAAATTTTTTGCAATTTGTCTAAACTTGATACAAAATGTCTTCCCTAATCACAAGTTTGTACAACTTTAATCAGTTCAGCAAAATACAAACGATGCCATTTGTTAGGTAAGGTTTAATGATATATATTGATAGCTTTTGATCATTGAGACTAAGTACCCATATGCATCCATCATTGTCCTACTAAACTCATGATCAAGCCATTAGTACATAAAAATCAAAGTAGTCAAGTAATTAATACTTAAGTGTAAATTCAACGTGAATGGACCATAATTATATATATTAAAAATCATATGTTGATTGTCTTACAAACTTTACTATTTATGAAATAAACCAACTATAATTTTATATGTGTACAATCCATTTCAAGTTAGTTGCAAGTTAATTAATTTTGAAGGTGCAGTTTAACTTATTATTTTATTATTTTATGTTGATCATATTTAATTACTTTTCAAGATTAATTCCAACATGACTATTCATATTATATTTCAATATAAGTTTCGTTCGAAAATGATCGAGTTAAATATATTATATTTTAAACTTTTTTTCCACATTGTAATGCTACTCTAAATTTCAAATAAAAACACCAATATAAATTTTATTCAACACCGACCTCACGCAATGCGTGATCAAAACAAATGGTTAAATATTATATATTTTTTATACTTTGCATAAATACATCCTTATTTCTATAACACTTCCTTTGCAACGCACGGGCCATTTACTAATTTAATAGATAATGTAGGGCTAATATTCTATACTATTATTAGGGTTGTGTTTGTCTTTCTGTTTGCTTACAGTCGGTGTATTACATACTTAGTACGCTTATTTTGTATGGTAAAAGCCCACTAGGCAAGCCCAGTTGGGCTCATGAAATGTAAACCTTACGAGGACCCTATAAAAGAGTCACTTTACCCATTCTCCAAACATAACTCTCTTGTAAATAAAAACAACGTCTCACAAAACCTCTCTTTCTTTCTTTTGTTTTTGCAAGACTAAGATCCGAGTGTTGCTAGTGATTTCCGCTAACTAACAACACGGATTGATCCGAGTAAAGTTGTGAGATTCATTATAGAGGACCTACAATTGGTATCCGAGCTTTCGGCTCAACTTTTTGTGGTTTTCGGATAATACTTTTCGGATTTTGATTTTGGTTTTCGTTGGGTTTGAGGTTGTTCTTCGTGTTATTTTGATTTTGATTTTGGTTTTCGAGTAACTACTTTTGGAGTACCTTACACCTTAGATCTACACGAACATCATTAAATATGTGTTTTTGGTGTTTTTGAGTTTTGTGCCTGGTTCAGATCTAGGCCGATTTAGTGGTTTCTAGACTAAAGTCATTTTGACTATATCGGTAGTCTAGGTGTTTTATTATATATATAAAAAATTCGAGTCGTGTAGAAATTTTTTTTGCGGGAAATCGTGTGGAATTTGTTTTGGCAGGAAATCGAGTCGAAATACAAAGGACATGTAAAAAGGAGAATTTGACATGTTTAAACATACTCAAGGAGAATCGGTTGCCTCTCTCATCAACAGATTTGAGTCACTCATCACTAAAATGAGAAGTGTCGGTATCATCAATGATTTATGTGAGATCAACAAGAAGTTGTTGAACTCACTGCCTTACACATTGAACATCAATGTGGCTACTATCAAGAGAACCACAAACCTAAATACCATAACACTCTTAGAGTTGACTTCTACCATCAAGTCTTTTGAATTAATGGATGACAAGCTTCGAATGAACAATTATTCCAAAGAAAATAAAGCTGGGACAAGTGCTGCAGGTAGAAGCGGGCAAGCAAGTCATATCCTTCCCAAGGTACACAAACTCTATTCTCAAGCTTGTATTGATAAGATAAAAAAGTTATAGAACTTATAATGCAGCATTGATTAGTGTAAACTTGAGCATTAAACGCTTGAATGATGAATATAAGAAATCTGGTAAGATGTACACTACTAGAATCAAAACTCATCATGACGACATGGCAAAATTGCATGTAAAATTGTTTAAGTCTAATAAGAAAGTTGAGTTTCATGGAAAACCAATACTCGAGTTAAATGCTAAAACCGAGAAACTGGAACTTGAGCTATCACAAAGAAAAATTACTGTAGACAAATTTGAGTTGGCGTCTGATAAGTTAAATGGCATCATTGTAGCACAAATGGGGGTGAAATAAAAGACGGGGTTGGGTTATGATCATGCTGCCATCCCTCCACCGTTTAATAATAATTATACGAGTCTAACCCACTTTAGTTTCAATACCCCACCAGAGGACGAAATGGTCTATAGAGTTGGTCATGTACCAAAACCAAAGATATTTGTTCCTCTAGTTCCAAAAACTGTTGATCCAATCCTGATGCGTAGTTCTATTAGTGATTTATCTTGTTTAGTATGTTGTTGTCACACCCCGCCTTGGCGGAATCACGAGGGGTGACAAATGTGGTTGTCAAAGCATATGATTATTGCAAACACAAACGCACAAATTGGATACATAGTTAAAATTCAGAGTTTACATCCCAAAATCAACGTTTAAGTCTCAAAACATTTATTAAAAGACATTGTTTCTAAGATTTTGCCCATATGACCCAAGGCATGGGTTGTACAAGTAAAATCCTTCAAAATGTGTATCCAAAACTTGTGTGCATGTTATCCTACGGCGCTTTCCACTTGAGTGATTGTGCCTTAAGTACCTGAAAAACATACTTTAAAATGTCAACGTAATGTTGTTGAGTTCACAGGTTTTAGCGTTTACAAGTTTGTAAAACCTCTTAGTATGAAAATGCTTCCACGTATACGATAACCAAAAACAAGTAACGATTGACCTATCGTAAGCTAGCAAAGAATACGATAAATATGAACTACATGATGCATAACCAAACCAAGACACAGATGTTTCGCCCCTCACTCGTACCTCATGAGCAACGAGTAGACACTATGCAATCATTCGACCATAAGGATTGACAGTTAGAGCGACTAACCATGACTGGGGGTGTCAAACCCAATAGTACTATTCATAGAACTCTGGCTAAAACATAGCTAATGGTTATAAATAAACGATATGGGGACTTTATGGATCCAAACGGTAACTCATGTAAACATAAAGGTCGGAACTTGTTTCTTATTAACGTATAAAAACGGGTATTTGTATGTTTTCCCCCAGTTTATAAAACGTTTAAAAGTAAAGGGGTCGTGAAACTCACCTTTGAGTTTCTGCGTGAATAGTTAGCGAATATCAAAAACAAGCATGAGACTTCTCCTAACCGTGACATAATCAGTTACGGTTACTTAGAATCTCATAGTACAATATCAACATACAAGTTGATCTTGTATAAAGTCCACCCAACATGTTAGACTCGATGGTGTATGCGTTTATTGTTAATGTATATCCCGATGAACCGTTGATGATTTGTTTATGTGTTTTATCGTACATTTAAGTTTTGGGTCGATATATATAGGTAATATATATATATATATATTTAGCATGTTATTATTAATCCATAAGTTCTCGTGTATGCTTCATATTGGGGTTAGATGACTTAGAATTAGTATTCATCATTTTATGTGTTCACAGATTCTTCACAGATTCTATATATATTTTGGGGTAAGAAGTTACCGTATTTTATAGTATCAAACGACTTTTTATCACATAATCTCACATTTATTAGGTTCCCAGAAAGCTATTATCCATAATTTTTGGAGGTGTTTAAGATGTCCAAACACATTTATTAGTACACAAGAGTCATACAACGAAAATTATTGATAGTTTGTGGAAAAACCTTTATTTGACTGACCTAAACCTATTTTCATGAAACGTGTAAGTACAAACTTTAAACCTAAGACATAAGGTATCTTTTGCAAAAGGAATCATGTCATTTGGACTTAATATGACTAAGTTATTGGTTCTTGAGTAAGAGTCACATCTGTTAGCAAACTGACAGTTTTGACACATATTTTTGTAAATTCCGTTTCGGGTATCAAAACTTGTCCAAATAGCATTAAACCGGTTGGGTTGGAAACTAGACTCGTAGTAGTATATTTTAGAATCAAGAATCATACTTTTTGGTTAAGTATTGACTGATATATCACCTCGTGAATAGTTTTAAAAACTGCCAGCAAACTGTCTATCTCTAGTTGTACTTGTGAGACCCTTTTACACATTTCCTAGGTGTGTAACCACTTTATCCTATGGTTAATGGTTTATAAACTTTGTTTAACATTATGTTTAAAATAATATTGGCCTTTTGTTCCAGATCCTTAACAATTTTTATGTGGTGATTTCGAGTCTCGGATTCTCGGTTTTGTTTTTGTCCATAGTTCTCGATTTTCTTATACATGTTTTTTAGTAGATCTTGGTTTTACCCATGTTCCTTGGTTAGTCTTTGTTATTATAAATTTGTTTAAACACCATATATAACATAAATTGGTTATTTTCTCATATTTAAAGGGGATGAACACACCATTTTTGTTAATTTAAAACAACTCATGCTTAGATCTTTAGTGGTATTTTATGGTTACCAAAAAAAGTTACTCTTTTACTAGCAAATCTTATGAAAGACTTGTATTAAATATGTCTTCTATATAAACACTTTAATATGCCATGATTTAGAGAAGATGTTCGTTTAGAGAAAATAAGGTTTTAGTTACTAGTTTGTGTTCATTCATCTTTTAGTCTAATACTTTGGGTGGTTCATTATACAAGCTTTTAAGACTTGTATATTTAATAACAAAAGAATAAAGAATTAGAGTGTAGAGGCTCACTTAGGTAAAGGATAGAGGAGATAATAAAATTAATAAGAAGAAAAGAGATCTTGAACTCCTAGCAACACTCTGGCTTCCTTTCACTTGAATCACCATTTCTAACACTTGTAAGCAATTTGGTCTTGGATAATTTATTTCAAATGGAACTTGGATGTAATATTGTGTGTGTGTCAATTATTAAGGCTGGAATAAGGGTGTTTGGTTGGGTGAAAGTGTGGCCGAGAGGGAGAGATTTGTGAGGTGAGAGTGTGGGTTAAGCTTGGTGTTATTTGTTCATTATATGGGAGGTGCAAGATTTGTGTTCTCTTGGATAAACTTTTGGTCCAAAATACTTTAGTGTTGTATGTGTTGGTGAAAGGTTGAAAAGGTGAGAGTTGGTACAGGGATTGATTGGTGGTGAAAGTTTGTGATATATAAAGTTCATGTAATATAATTAGATGCTAGTTCCCATGTTTGACTCCCATAACATGTTTGTACTTTATCCAACATTTTTGTAAGCATGTGCTAACTAACTAGCCAATGTTGATTGGCTATAAAAATTTGATTACATGGGTGGGAGGTTTCTCGTACGAGACATGGAGAAAAGGAAAGGGAAGTTGCGATATAACAATTTTGTGGGTTAAGTGCCATTATTACATATCTATATATAATACTTAGGTTAAATTACTTTAGGTGGTTTATGTTGTGTGGGGGTTTTTATAGTATAGTATTACTAGTGTGAAATTATTTGTACGAGTGTATGTTTTGGTTTAATTATACGTACACACTCATATAAATATGATAATTTAAGACTAGTTATGTATTGATATGAATTATTAATTTATTGGAACTTAATGCATAATATAAAGTTTATATATTGGACTACTGGACCATGCACCATGCTTTGGTTTATAAAATTTGGTACCAACGTTCGGGTTCGTCGGGTTAACTTGCATATGCGTACTAGTAATTTCTAAAATTTCATAACGTATAACAACCGTACGTATGTAGTCACTAGACTTTATATGACTTAGTTAATGAAATTTAAGCCAAATAGAAACTCATAAAATGTAAGCGCGTTTAGAACATGTACGGATATTGACCTAAAAATTGACGGTTGTCACAGTTGTGTAGAAGAAAGTGGGTCGGTGGAAACGGACATGAGTTGTGATTGTGAAGCTGTTAATTATGAAACTTTTGTTGAAAATTTTGTCAATGAGAAAAGGCTTGTTGAGGTGAACATATCAAGTTGTTCATCATCAAGTTGTGAGCCTGAGGATATCTCAAGTAAAAGCAGAGTTTTTGAAAATGAAAAGGCAAGTACTTCCAAGCAAACGATCATTTTTGACATACTGAGATTTATATATATTTCCCTTGTATATTTATTGTATTATTTTATTAGTTTTTTGTTCGTTTTTAGTTAAGATTTGTATACTACTAACATATTTTTGTTTTGTAGATTCCGAAAGTTGAACATAGTTGAAAAGGGCGAAAAAACGAGTCAAAATAAGCTTAAACGAGAAGCCGGAATGAATTAGGAAGGAACCAGATGGATAGCCGTTCGTACACCTCGCGGCGTGGCCAGCCTATAGCCATCCAGGTAGCGTGGTGCCTAGAGGCCATATTTCAAGAAAATTCCATGATTTGGTCATGTTTAAGGCTCGGTTTCACTATATAAACACCCTTAGCCTTAACCTGAATAATACCCTACGAATACCAGCCAAATTTAAAGTTTTTTTGAGCTTAGGATTGCACTGTTTGGCGGTTTTAAAGCCACGGAATCATCCGGTGAAGTGCTACTTGATCAAGATCGAAGACTACGAGTTTTATCGCCTTTAATATTTCGTTTCTATTGTTTCTCACCATGTTTTCCTTTAGTATTATTTTCTTTAATTTTCAAATGCTAGGCTAAACTTTATAGACTACCTAGTCTATCGATGAACCTTTGTTGATGTTTGATTATATTTGGATTATGCTTTTCGTTATAGTTTTAGGAATCAATAAATTGTTTGGTTTATTTAGTTGATGCATATGTGTGTTTGGTTTTTATTGATTAGTTTTTATTATTCCACATCCTTGGTGATTGTTTCATATGATAGGATTTTGTTAGGTCATTTATTGTGTATTTTTGACTAGTTTGTGATTGAATTCGAATAAAATCATATGAATAATATTATTAGTCAAACAAATAAAAGTGTGTTGCTAACCTAAAGAGTTGTAAGGTGATAGGTTATTTGTTAGATCTTTGTTGATTAATATTGCTAGATTTAGTTCTTCGTAAGGAGTCCTTCTAGGTTAGATTGGTTAACATTGTCTATCCAGTCAATTGGGTTTATTAAATTACCTTTGACTTCGGCGCTGTAAGGTAGGATTTCATTATAAAGGTACTCTATAATTATTTAAATAACCGTAATGGACTTTAATATATAGAACTGGTGTGTATTAAAACTTATTAGAAATACATAGGTGTCTTCTTGAGAAGGGTCAGAGGTACAGTTCGGGTTTTATTTTAACTGTCTATTTTATTATTCCATTTCCATAACAAGTATTTTCCACTTAATTGATAACTGCAACTTAGGGGATTCAAGCATTGGTGGTTTTTCATCACCATCTGAATCAATTGAACTAAATTTTCTTGTGTTTTGTTTCTTGTCTTTTCTAAATTAGTTATTAATTAGTTTAATATTTACTAATTTAAAACCCCCTTTATAATTAAAAAATAAATAGCCGTGTCAGTTTGTCGAGTCTAATTAGTTAATTTATGTAATTTAAAGAGACTCATGGGTTTGATATCCGGATTTACTTAGTTTTGCTAAAGTTGACCGGTTCACTTGCCGGTCAATAGTTTAGTCGAGTTTAAAGAGTCTAAATATTACTTAGTGTCTAGTTTAGCCTAATTTAGTTAATAGTTATTTGACTATTTTTAGCACATCAATTTTCTCAAAAAACCAACCAATTAAAAAATCCTCAGTCATACAACTTTTGTGATAACAAATACTATGGTCATTATCAACAAAATTATGTTGATCCATATTACACCAATGTTTCTGATTATCGGGGTCACATATAAAAGGGATTTTATAATCATGTTCTTTTCCAAGGATCACATTTCCCATCACACCAACCATATTATAGTTCGATGAGTTGTATGGCGCTCATAGGAGAACATGTTGTTTTGTTTGTGGTTACTCTTCTCACCTTGCAAGACATTGCAAGCACTGGTTCAATAAACAAATTGATACTCAAAATAGGCTTAGTCAGTCCCCAAAAAGAGCTTGATAGTGAAGCCAGTGAAGTGGATGTTAGATCCAAAGTTAATAAAGTAAAAGAAAAGAGGAAACCCTTTTGGAAAACTTAGAAAGATAAAATCAAAAAGGATCCTAAGACTGTAAAGTTCGAGGATTCACCAAAAAATGTTTTAAAATCAAGAAAAGAAAAGTCCAAAATTGCCAAAACCAAGGAACAAATTTTTTCTTGGATCCCTAAAGAGTATTCTTCATCAAGTGAGGCTTAACCAAGAAATACATCGTTTCAGGAAATAAAATCAAGTTTGATCAGTTTACGGTTGAGTGTCACTAGACAAAAATGTCTCGAGAATCTATGTCTATTTAAACGCTTAGTGCATGCAGGGTCAATCGAGGAGCAATATCCATAGTGTCTGGTACTTAAAGAGTGGTTGCACCCGACATATGATGAGAAACGAACCCTTGGTATTTGACGCTAAATGATTCGATGGAGGATTCGAGTGTTTCATAAGTGACATGGGGGAACAAACTTCAAGGAATGAGAAATGTCTCATATGGTACCGTGTGCTTCAAAAACACCAATCATGTTCAAATGGCTCAACACAACTTGCCGAGCGTTTCTCAAACTCGCTTCGTCTAACTACCTCTCTCAAGTGATGGATCCAACATTAGCTGTTGGGTTTCGGTTTGAATCTCTTCAACTTTGTTATTCATTGTGATAAAGCATGCTTAGGATAGTCCATATGACAAAAGCTTTGCTGAACTTTTCACTAAAGCCATCGATCATGTCCGATTCGAATGTCGCTCGACATGATCAATTTTTATTAAAACAACTGATTATGTCTTTTTGGATATAAAATTTGTAAATATTTCAAAAATGTGTCAAATTCTAAACGGGGAAAATGAGTTATGTTTAACTCACCAAAAAAATTTTACGTTTCTTATTTTAAGAAAAACAAAAATGAGTCAATCTGACTTGCCAAAAAGATTTTACCTTTTCTTTAAGAAGATTAGAAAATGTTCAAAAAGAATGTTATCACATTTGGAGGGTGCTCCTATTTAGAGGAAGCTCATATTTAGAGGGAGATTGTAAAATTAAATTTTAATGAATTGACCTGACCATTGGGAAATGATAAGAAATTGTCTTCAATGATCATAACACATGAAAATAATAAATCAAAATCCAACAAGATCATTGATTGATGTGTAGATAAATTTGACAAATGAGTACATGTCAGATTGATATAAACTAAATTACCCTCTATGCTAGTGGTTGTACGTTTATGAAACGGTTACTTGACTCCACTTTAAGTCTTATCTATAAAGGAAAAAATGTTATTAGTCAGTCATACACGAGTCCGTTAGTGTTTGATCACCATAAAAATTATTCTTGCTTTGATATATATATTAAAAATATCAAAATGAAAAAGTATAAAAACTGCAAAGTGCTTAAAAGAATTTATATTCAACATAAAAATGTTAATAATTCTCAACACAAAATGTTGATAATTAACAAACAAAAAGAGGCCTATTAGAACCACGTAATGTGGGGGTAAACAAGTAAGTCCTAAACACCTTATATGAAGGCATGTAAGTCAGAACTTGGAAAGTAAGTTCATGGTTCAACCTTAAATGTTTGTATAAGTTTGAAAAAAGTTTAAATAACCTCAAAATATTTTGACCAATCATTAGGGGGTCTGAGTCAATTCGGGATAATCCGATAAACCCAAACTATGCCCGAGGTATAATGGTGTCAATAACATGTTGGATTAAATGGGGACAACATAAGTATTGTGCTTAACACATACCTTAACGTATCTCTTTGACATCTAAACACTTGCTAAATTTAAAGTAGACAAAATATATTTACAATCGACTTTGGGTTTTTGGCATAATAATATTGAAATAGAAGTGTGATCTAGGACATTAACGAACAATGTGATTCCATGTTGCGATCTTTCTCATAAAAATATTTAAGCCCTATGCTTATTATTTGCATTTTTCATCACAGAAAATTCAAAACATCATGTATATATATTCGTAATTATATATATATATATATATATATAAATGCCAAAAAGATTTTAAGTTTTTATTGTGTTCGTACATATTTTATTAAACCTTTGTTTTATTCAAAATCATGTGTTTTGTTGTAAAGGTCGTTCATGCAAAGTTCGTTGGAAACCTGAGACTTAAACAAATCAATTACAAGTTGGGGGACTGAAATTTGTATTTTTAAAAAGTCAAGATAAAATAAAATTTCAAAGTTGTTCTGCAAACGCTTCAAACCAAGGGCATGCTTTGAAGAAGAAAATTCTTCTTTGACCCTCGAGAGGGTCTGTGAACGAATCTTATTCGTTCTAAGTTTTGTATAGTTGTACATGGACAGGTAAATCAAGATCAAGTTGCTTGGATGAAAAAACTAAAGTTGCAGATGCTGAAGCGCTTAAAAGAAAACAAGAACGTGAAACTTGGTGATTAAACCTAAAAAATGAACTGATCGTGTTTGAAGATCGGTTGAAGAACAAAGGAAAGTGTTAGTACACTTTTATATGTCTCGGTCTTTGTATTAATGTATTTGGTCTTTACTTAAAAGTATAAGGGGGTATTTTGGTATTGTATAAAGGTGCATTTGCTAATGTAAGGCACATTTGTTAGAGTAGCTAATAACGAATGTGTAATAACCATGAATTTTTTTTTTCAATTATAAACAAATAGGTGAATGTGTTTATAATGTTATATATTGTATAATATTAAGTAAATAAAGATCGTTAATAATATCATAATAATAATAATAATACTCAAGCACCCTTCACTATGTAACCTGCAACTTATCTTTCCTTCCTTGACAAAAGTTGTCGCACATGGCACATCCTTGGAGACCTTCTCTTCGAATAGTCACACCTGCCAAAAGAAATGATTTCTCAAGATTTCTTAGATATTCCAGTTTTGACTTATGGCACCACCATCTAATTTAATTAATACTTTTCCCTATGGTTTCTTTTATTTCTTTTCTTTACCCAAAAGTTGAAGTAACTTCAAAATCAAAGAAATATCTCAATGAAAGAAACAATAAAATGCTAAACAATAGAATGCTTAAAGTCAAAAGAAGAATAAATGTGTACAGACCTCTTTAGTTTACTTGCAAGAAACCTATTATACATGGATCGCTTATAAAGTCGTCTGTCATGATGACACTCGTTTCACCGACCTCACTATAAATTTAGGCTTGGTCTTTAAAGATAACCATGCCATCTACTTCTAGTACTTTCTGTTTCAAGATAAGGTTACCAACTAGCAATCTCGTACCACCGCCTTTCATATACTAAGCCCAAAACGACACCTCCACTCGTCATCTCCACTGCGCGCCACCTAAATCGAACACTAGAAGTGCCGCTCGAACCATTTATTGATGCCGCAGATTTCAGGCCAACATCCGCTGTCACTCGTCACCGGAGCCGCCACCACCTTAACGCCATCGATCGTCCAATACTTAAGCAGGTAGCCATCAACCCTTTGTCAAATCACTGTATAATGTATACAAATAAGGAATTCCAATGGTCTATTTTCGAAAATGTCAACTTGTGTTATAGTAGAGAACGAGATGCTAAAATATTAACCTACATATGAAGAAGATAAAACTGTTTATACTCATTAAATAATTAACTGACGTAATTCAAGTTAAAATTTGAATCCTACTGGGTGTATCTTTTCCTCTTTTGTGTACTAGTATTTTAGTCTAGGAAATATGTTTTATAAGAAAACTATTTAAACGGCTATAAAAAAATTAAGAACTACGTCTTCAAAATAAGTTGAAAGGGAACACAAAATGTTTTTGTTTTAGTAGAATCTATTAAATATAAAAGGTTTTACATGAATAAAATATACATTAATGAACTTCATGAATGTGAGATTTTTAACCATTCATGTTAAAAAAAAAAATTGACGTTTAAGCAATATTAAGTTAAAAGAAGTGTGCACCTTACAAACTTTGAGAAAAGAGAACTCATAAAATGATTTTATATTGCATTGTAAATGATAATACAACACATAAAATTGTAATAAAGATTCAATAAACTAAACTGTTAAATCTGTAAGAAATTTTATATTATAATAAATAAATACGTTCGACAACTCTAAATCTGGATGACTTAATAAATCTCAAATAATTACTGATGTGCCACTCAATTATATGATATTAAATAATAATAATTATGAACTTACAAACAGAGTAATAAATAAGTGTGGCCGGACCTCGTCGAAATTTGGTAATATAAATCTCACTGAATATTAATTACATGTAGGATATTACGACCCCCTTACAAAGAACAGGTTTGGAATTTATTGAACTACGTTTAAAGGTACGGATCCTTACCCCACTCTTCATTATGTTCATATTTAATGGATATAAACCCATTGAGTTAATATATATTTTATAACTCCTCACGTCTTTGAATTATCAATTCACTTGATGTCCGTTGGATTCAAATTCTAATTAAACATTGGATTTAGCTTTTATGTCATGCGATATTATTATGTTTGATTATACTCATTATCGCATGTTCCGGTATATGTTACGAAAATATGTTTGCTATGAGTTTTATGAATAAGATCATTTGTATTCCGAAACCATGAGTGTCGCTTCTCGTGGAGTGTCCCACGAGCATGTTGTTGCGGCACCGACAACATGTGCACCAACCGTGACGGTGAGATCAGTTCACGGCGTCTTTTAGGTACAAGTGTGGTACATATGGCTATTAGGAGGTGTATGGATCGATCCTAGGATTAATATTAAGAAGATGGATAGCGGGTATGCCAACTCGCCATCTCGTGTGATAAATATGCAGGAGTAGCTACCTGTATATTGTCACATTTTATGTTCGCTCATGGGTACATCCGTATGATACGTTTTATTTTATTTAATAAATATTACTTTGCATCGTATAATCAACTGTAAGTTCAATTTAAACTACGTATCATTAAATCATTGATTGTTTGAGCCTATTATTCCGTACTGAGCATTCAGCTCATTCTGTTATTTTAAATTTTTATATACAGGTCCACAGGTTACTTTGGGCGGGATTAAGAGCGAGGAATAAAACATCAGGATCCTAATAAAATATCTTTTAAACCGTGCTAGTGTGTAAATTAACCTTAAGTTTGTCTTATTTAATGTGTTATACTTTTGACAAGTAAATATATAAATTTATATCTTTTGTTTAGAAACCATATTATTGTAACACGTCAGCCCTTCCGGGCTGGGGTGTTACAGAATGTGTCCCCGCGTGGTTGTTCGTGTTCATTCGTTTCCATGTTAACGAAAGTGAACAACGAATGTACTTATTCATTAGTATAACGTATATGAGTAAACGTATGATAGCGAATGACGCTCATTCGTTACGTCTTGTATAATGAATGAGGTCATCTCCTATATATACCTTGTAATGTATTGAGTTATAAATCAGTTCTTATTATTATTGTTTGGGTATTTTTACGTTGTTCCATTGTTCTCTCGACACACACAATGCACACATTGAAAGTAATCAAAGCTTAATCGTAATCATATCAAAGACTAGATCCTTAACGTAAACGTAATGATTTCGTAATCGATCAGTACACGGTTTCTCAAGTGGTATGCGAGCTTGTTTCTGATTGATTTACGATTAGGAATATAATACGAATCAATTGACGTACTAATTGTTTGTTAATCGTATTGACTTTGATACTAGAACTGTATGGACTTGAAGTTGATCAATTAATCATTGTTCTTATATTCTGTGAAGGTTTGATTGTATGATTTTGATTTAATTCAAAGGAATTGAAAAAAAATTGTATTGAGCAGGAACATTGTGTTAGTTTACCTGGTTTTGGTCAAAATTGATTGAGATTTGGTCTGGATTTGAGGATTGGATTTGTCTGAGTGTGCTCAGAATGTTTGGACGAGTGATTGAAGAGGTAGGTCCCAGCAGAGCCCAGTTGGACCCGCAAGACTCACCTTAAACAGGGACGTCTGCGCAGAGACCAACTGGATCCGCAGGACCAACCATGCTCAGAGACGTGACGTCCTTACGCGCAGTACGCAAGCTGGTCCCGCAGGAAATGCCTCCCAATGGTGAAGGACTCCGCCTGTCCCCGCAGCCTCGGATACAAGCCATTAGGGAAGGCCACCCGCGCAGCATGGCTACACGCACAAGGCACTTAGCTCTCAATCGTTCAGTGTCACCTGAAGGAATGAGCCAAGCCGGGAGCAATCCCGCACAGAGGCGGGAGGGGGAATACTCCCGCCCAAGTAAGCCAGTCCGTATACTGAAGGATCTTTTACTGTACCTGACGAGGTATGGGCAAAAGATCTGATCAGAGATGCGACAGCTCACTGACAGCAGCATGGCAGACAGCACGCCACAGCACTGTGACCAATAGCCGCCGCCTACCCACCAACTCCTGCCATACCACGTGCCTAGCCTGTAGTTGGCAGAAGAGGAAGAGTGCACGACACGCCTGCTCTGTGTCAGCCGCTACCTATCCACCACTCACAGGCAGGGCACGTGCATAGGTTACAGTTGGTAGCGTGTTGGGCCGGCTAAACCCCTTGGAAACCTACCTTCGGCTATAAATACCACAAATGGTATGATCATCTCATCTTATCATATCTTATTACATTATCATCATAATATACCTAATATCTGCTCTAGCAATCTCTTAATATACTTTTATATTTAAAGAGCAATCTAGTCTGATTCTCACGCCGGAGGGTGGTCACAAGGAGGAACCCCCCCCCTTCTCAGTGACGAGCTCACGGTGTCTGTTTTGCAGGTTATCAGAAGAACCATCTTCCAAGGGTCTAACCCCTCGTGGGAAACATCTCTCCAACCCCCAGGTTACCAGTAACCTGCCCGGGGTCCGGTTAGTGTTTCTTCACTGACGTAATTCAAGTTAAAATTTGAATCCTACTGGGTGTATCTTTTCCTCTTTTGTGTACTAGTATTTTAGTCTAGGAAATATGTTTTATAAGAAAACTATTTAAACGGCTATAAAAAAATTAAGAACTACGTCTTCAAAATAAGTTGAAAGGGAACACAAAATGTTTTTGTTTTAGTAGAATCTATTAAATATAAAAGGTTTTACATGAATAAAATATACATTAATGAACTTCATGAATGTGAGATTTTTAACCATTCATGTTAAAAAAAAAAATTGACGTTTAAGCAATATTAAGTTAAAAGAAGTGTGCACCTTACAAACTTTGAGAAAAGAGAACTCATAAAATGATTTTATATTGCATTGTAAATGATAATACAACACATAAAATTGTAATAAAGATTCAATAAACTAAACTGTTAAATCTGTAAGAAATTTTATATTATAATAAATAAATACGTTCGACAACTCTAAATCTGGATGACTTAATAAATCTCAAATAATTACTGATGTGCCACTCAATTATATGATATTAAATAATAATAATTATGAACTTACAAACAGAGTAATAAATAAGTGTGGCCGGACCTCGTCGAAATTTGGTAATATAAATCTCACTGAATATTAATTACATGTAGGATATTACGACCCCCTTACAAAGAAAAGGTTTGGAATTTATTGAACTACGTTTAAAGGTACGGATCCTTACCCCACTCTTCATTATGTTCATATTTAATGGATATAAACCCATTGAGTTAATATATATTTTATAACTCCTCACGTCTTTGAATTATCAATTCACTTGATGTCCGTTGGATTCAAATTCTAATTAAACATTGGATTTAGCTTTTATGTCATGCGATATTATTATGTTTGATTATACTCATTATCGCATGTTCCGGTATATGTTACGAAAATATGTTTGCTATGAGTTTTATGAATAAGATCATTTGTATTCCGAAACCATGAGTGTCGCTTCTCGTGGAGTGTCCCACGAGCATGTTGTTGCGGCACCGACAACATGTGCACCAACCGTGACGGTGAGATCAGTTCACGGCGTCTTTTAGGTACAAGTGTGGTACATATGGCTATTAGGAGGTGTATGGATCGATCCTAGGATTAATATTAAGAAGATGGATAGCGGGTATGCCAACTCGCCATCTCGTGTGATAAATATGCAGGAGTAGCTACCTGTATATTGTCACATTTTATGTTCGCTCATGGGTACATCCGTATGATACGTTTTATTTTATTTAATAAATATTACTTTGCATCGTATAATCAACTGTAAGTTCAATTTAAACTACGTATCATTAAATCATTGATTGTTTGAGCCTATTATTCCGTACTGAGCATTCAGCTCATTCTGTTATTTTAAATTTTTATATACAGGTCCACAGGTTACTTTGGGCGGGATTAAGAGCGAGGAATAAAACATCAGGATCCTAATAAAATATCTTTTAAACCGTGCTAGTGTGTAAATTAACCTTAAGTTTGTCTTATTTAATGTGTTATACTTTTGACAAGTAAATATATAAATTTATATCTTTTGTTTAGAAACCATATTATTGTAACACGTCAGCCCTTCCGGGCTGGGGTGTTACAGAATGTGTCCCCGCGTGGTTGTTCGTGTTCATTCGTTTCCATGTTAACGAAAGTGAACAACGAATGTACTTATTCATTAGTATAACGTATATGAGTAAACGTATGATAGCGAATGACGCTCATTCGTTACGTCTTGTATAATGAATGAGGTCATCTCCTATATATACCTTGTAATGTATTGAGTTATAAATCAGTTCTTATTATTATTGTTTGGGTATTTTTACGTTGTTCCATTGTTCTCTCGACACACACAATGCACACATTGAAAGTAATCAAAGCTTAATCGTAATCATATCAAAGACTAGATCCTTAACGTAAACGTAATGATTTCGTAATCGATCAGTACACGGTTTCTCAAGTGGTATGCGAGCTTGTTTCTGATTGATTTACGATTAGGAATATAATACGAATCAATTGACGTACTAATTGTTTGTTAATCGTATTGACTTTGATACTAGAACTGTATGGACTTGAAGTTGATCAATTAATCATTGTTCTTATATTCTGCGAAGGTTTGATTGTATGATTTTGATTTAATTCAAAGGAATTGAAAAAAAATTGTATTGAGCAGGAACATTGTGTTAGTTTACCTGGTTTTGGTCAAAATTGATTGAGATTTGGTCTGGATTTGAGGATTGGATTTGTCTGAGTGTGCTCAGAATGTTTGGACGAGTGTGTGGATTGGTTATTTGTTGAATTTGGTTCAATCTTGGACGTGTTTGACAAGTTTTAGTGTGGTTTGGGTTTGGTTTGAATCGAGATATTGGTTGAAGATTTGAAGGTTCATTCGTTACTTTTGAATGTTCATTCGTTAAGGCTAACTGCTTATTCATGAGGAAATTGTAACCGTTTGATTGTTCATTCGTTATGAATGAAGATAAAACTATAAAACAAAGGGGAGAGTGTTGGGCTAAGCTTGTTAGTTGGTTTATACTTGATCTTTGAGCTTGGGTTTGGTGATTATGTAACATCGAAAACACTACTTTTCGGTGGGCTTTGGTATTGGGCTTGGGCCGTAGTTGTTTGGTGATATATATACATATTGTATTAGGTCATTAAGGAGGTCGATCAATTAACAGAGTTGGTTGTGTGTTAGTATATTACGGGGTTTTACATTCCAATCATCTTGTAATTGTTCATTAAGGGCTTAAGCGCCCGACATTAATATAACGTGTGTTTTGAAGTCCATCATGTGTTGAATTATGTTTGTTCTTTGTTTGTCTTGAATAATTTCGTTGTTAGTTTCTGCCTAACAACGAGTTTGTTGATATCACATTGAAAGATCCTGATTTGGGACTTACATATATAAGATAAAACGCAAATTGTTTCTGTGAGATAAACAATTAAGTCATAGCATATAAACAATTGACACAGATAACAAAGAAATGGCTAAGCCATTGCCATGAAAATCGGGCATTGGTTACCAAAGATGGGTTGTCGGTGACACCATTGTCATGCGATTGGACGCCAGACACTACAACGGTCGTATGATCATACTATAATGATGGACCTCTCCGAATGCGGTAAAATAAAGCAAGTAAGCAAATAACAAGTTATGCATAAACTAATATACACACAAGGATAAACAGTTGCAGTTAAATACTATATAATAGATAAAAAGATAAAGTACACATATGTCCCCAAAAGATTTAAAATAAGTAAAAAAGGGAGTGAAATACTCACCTTAGTAATTAAGCAAGAGATACTAATTGGTTAAGAAAAGGGGTAGATCAAGCTCTTCAGGAATTACCGACGGGAAATCCTAATTACAATAATTAAAAAATTTAAATATAATTTGGATAACCGAACTATACTAAATAGAGATTCGGGAATTTTGATGTTGATCGGGTGTTCTTGCGAAAGTTTAATATTACAAAGATTTATTATTAATTTTATTATCAAATTTATATCGTAAATAATACAATTTAATTATACAAAAATATTTAAATAAATATTTATAAAATCTTTATAGTTTATAAGAGATTTGTTTATTTCAATCTAAAAATACGTTTAATGTATTAATATATATTTGTATTATTATTAAAGATTTCTTTTAAATAAATATTGTAAATAATAGAAAGTAAATAATAAGATTTCTTTTATATTAGTATTGTAGATAATAAATGATAAATAACAATAATACTATTTATATAAAATATGATCTTTTATAAAATACTTAAACTATATTTTTTATTACGTTAATTAACAAGATTATATCAAATATAAATTTTAGATTAAAACTCTTTTTAAATATTAAAACCTTTATCAATTTTTTATAGTCTATTACGTATACATACATACATATATATATATATGGTGTTTAACCAAAGTTCAAAAATGTGGCTAGTTTACATGTTGGCTATTTAACAAAATATCAATTAGTTACAAGTTTTATAATATTTATCTTATTAATTTATGATTTGATATGATTAGTTAATAAACAAAAAAAAGTTTTTCCAAAAATAAGGGGGCTGGGTGGGGAGGGGGGGTTCGAACCCCTTCTCCCCCAACGAATCTATGATTTAAGCGAAGGTGCACCTGCCACTGGGGCAGGTGGCTAACTCAAGCATTAACCAGGTAACAAAATTAAAACACTGTTAGACGCGAACCCAGATTAAGAACAAATCCTAGTAAGACCAATCGGATAAACTGTTATACGTTTGATCAGTTGAGGTTAGGGTTAATTGTAAGTGATTAAAGACGATCTAAACTACATATATAATTACCTGGGTTGATGATGAATTGATGGTAAATTGTAGACCAGACCCGACAACACTATCATGATGAAGAACAGGTATATGAAGGCCACGATAATCAAATTAGTATTGGGGGTTTGATTGGAGATGGTTTAAGGATGCTATTTGTACATATTTAATTGAATTATATTGCTTGTTTACATGTATAATAAGAACGAGTTTGTGTCGGCCATGTAAATTAAGCAATACGAAAAAATTTTTTAGTGATTTAGCATAATTAAGAACGTTGGCAAGCCACGTTAGTCAAGATTAACTGAACCTTGATTCAATTTCCTAGTTTATGACGAGAATTAAGACCCAAGTTAATCAAATTGTGTACGGGTATATGGATATGTAAATGGATGCGGGTCTGGGTTAATGGGTTAAAAGATATAATATTTGTTAGAGCATTAATGTCTAATGCTAGGTCTATTGGGCTAAATATGTCAAATGTATTGTGTAAAGGGCTCAAAATATCAATTTTGTAAGCTGTTTGTAGCGTATAAGTCACAATCATCCGTATAAGACTTACACGGGCGTATAAGTCTTATACGATGACCATGGACTTATACGTGGTACTGTAGCAGTATAAATAAGCGGTCATGTTCATTATTATAAAAAAAAGTTGACAACAGTTCTGATTTTGTACTCAAGTTGTTATATCAGTATATCAGAGCTTATAAGTGAATGTGTTGTTAATCCTTTACAGTGTTCTTCCGTGATATTTTTTAGTATAGAAAATAACAAGTTAATTGGTCCGGATCATATCGTTTTCACGTAAATGATGTCATGCATGATCTGGATTATGTACTTTCAATATCCATATTTTTCAAATAGGTCCTTGGATTATAGAAGTGGAATCAAAATAGGGTTAATTTATAGTTTAGGGTTAAAATTGAATATGTTTGAAAGTTGTTTTAATATATAAATTAATTATAATAAATAATATAAATAAAATAATATTAACTATAATAACGCGATATTTTCTTGGGAAAATTTCCCGAATATAAAAACGGGCCGGGTAATATAAATTGAAAAAAAATTAGTTGTTACATAGTGATACACCCATATGCAATTGTTCATTCGTTACCTCATTTGTTCCTAAAGTATCTCACATCCGTTACCTTAATTTTCACAATTTGACAATTTCAACCCATAACTTTAAATCTTAACAGTTTTTCATCCTAAACTTATCAAAATGGCAAATTTCTATTCTTTAGCTTCTCAAAACGATCATATGCAAAAGATGCGTAACTTGGATGTTGAGATCGGGTCTCATTCAAAATGCCCGATACTTATGAAGTTGTGTGATTTTTCAAACTGGGAACCAAGGTTTCGAGCAAATTTGGGATCTGTTCACCCTGATTGTACTCTTAGCTTACATATTGCTTATACTCCTCCATTGCTCGGTGATCCTATTACAAGCTTTACCGAGTAACCTTTTGAATCTTACATAGTTAAAGAAAAGAAAGCTTTGGAAATTGAGAAAATGGCTTACTCAACCTTGACTATAGCTTTACTAGAGAATATGTTTCATCAAGTTGCAATTATCAATATTTGTGCTGCACTGTTTCAAAATTTGAGAATGAGGAATACGGGAACTACTCAAGAGAGCAAGAAAGTCCGAAACTTTGGTCTATTGAAAGGGGGGACTGTTGAAGAGATGTTGACAAGGTTTTGTCGTTTAACTGCTGAGATGACAAATCAAAAGATGAAACCGAGTCAACCACCGTGAAGAATGCTTTACCAAGTTCATATTCTACTTTTCTGTTTGTACTGAAAGAGAATGGATTCTTTAAAAAAAATGACAATCTTACTGCCATGGAATTCATGCAAAAGATTGAAGAACGGGAATATGAATTGAAGTGTCAAAGTTCATCAAAGGATAATTAAGACCTACCTTGTATGGTGGATCACTTCCTGTGAGTAGCAGTTATGTTCCTATCACTGCTTTTTATTCACAAAATAGTCCAGATATTCCACAAGGTGGAGAGGATGTTCCTAATGTATGTTTATTGGCTTCTAGTCCGGGTTCTACTCCAAATGGTATAATTTATCAAAGTTCACCACCACCCAATGTAAACATGAAAGAGGCTGAGAAATAATTTTTTTCATGAGTGCCGTTATGACATCTTATGAACAACTAGTGGGTAGCTAGATTGCTACAAGCGAACTAACTGATGAGGATTATGACCAAATTGATTCGGCATATCTGGAGTTAATGGATCTGAAATGAAGCATGGCTATGATTGTGAGAAATGCAAAGAAGTTTATGCAGAAAAATGGGAAGGACTTTCCAACACTAAACAAGACGGTTGGATTGGATAAGTTAAAGGTTCAATGCTATAACTGTTAAAAATATGGTCAATTTGCAAAGAAGTGTGACAAACCAAAGAAAGAATATTCAAGACCCCGGAATCAAGACAGAAGTTCAAGGAAAAAGTGTAATACTAAGTCAAAAGAGAAGACTTATGGGGTGAGCCAGTTTTAACCGGTCGGTCTCAAGCCTTGATTGTTGCTGAGGGCATTGATTGGTCTCAAAGACTGTTAGGTAATTCACCTAATGGTAATCAAGCAAACTTGGTTATGTTTGAGACGATTGAGCAATTTGAGGATGCGATCGGTGACAGGTTGACTGAAGAAATGACGAATCAGAGACTGAGACTGAGACTGATTCAGATATTTCAAGCAAGGAGCCACAAGATTCATTTGCTTGCATGGCTAAAATTGAAGAGGTTAGTTCTAACTCCTCTACTCTTGTATTAGGTGAACCTACTAATGTAATTCCAGAAATTGTGAATGAAACTGTGATTTATAATGCTCTCAATGAGATGAAAGTAAGTCTAAACTTGATTCCATTCAATATCAAAATGAGACATTGGTGAAAGATTTAGCTATGGTTCGTGATAACTATAGACAAGCCACATATCTTAAACAAAAATCTAAAGTAAAATTTGAGGCCTTTTCTAATAGTAATCATGATCTCAAAGCTGAAGTTTCAGGCAAGTTAGTGATTATTGATCTACAGTGTCAGGAGATCTTGATATCTAGAACTAAGATCACTGAACTCGAAAATGAGGTTCTTAATTTGAAAAATAAATTGGTGAAATTTATAAATTAATCATTTTTATTAAATGAAATAATTAAAGTGATTGGTAAACAAAAAAGGAAATAAAAATGGTTTAAGCTTTGTTGAAGTTCCTCTACCATTTCAAAATGGTTGTACAAACAATGCAATCATGGGAGAACGTAAAAAAGTTGATAGTGATAGTCCATTGACTGTTGATCCTCTTGTGATTGTTGAGAAGATAAGTAAGGAGGAACCTAAACAAGTTAAACTAGAAAAACCAGTTTCTAAAAAGTCTTGAAACTCATATTCGAAGTGATAAAGTATTTTCTCAATCTATTTATGGAGTTGTGATTGAGGATCTGTTTGAACCTGAAGTGGTACACAAAGAAGAGAACATTCCTTGTTCTAATCACATTCTTTGTGAACCGCATGAGTTTGAAGAAGCGGTTTATGGTTCAAACATACCTAAGTGAGTGAGAAGAAATTAGAAAAACCAATCATTTCTAATAAGGATTAAATCAGATTTATAAATCCGAGTGAAGTTTAATTTTTAAACTGGGAGGGTGCACAAGTCAAAAGGTGTCGATAAAGTATTTGATGAAAAAACATTCCTTTACACTTGATCAAACCCGAATTGATTGAAAGCATTTATCATAATTAGACGTCAAGCTTAAATGATTTGAAAAATCCAAGTTGATTAACAAGAAGGTTTCTAAGTCAAAAGTAAAAAGATCACGTGAAATTTGTGGAATCCGTGAAATTTGTAAGTTCAACTGGAATGGATACAATTCAAAGTTTTTCAGAAAAAAAAACGTACTAATCATTTGGGTGATTCTAAAGTAACGGTTGCATCTTTTCAACCCTAGGTTTCACATAATGTTGTTAACTCACCACACACCTTTGTGGATATGAGAACTTGCTTCTCATGTGGTGAACGTGGTCCCTTAATCAAGGACTGAAAATCCCTTAACCAAGGAACAATCACCTAAGGTTCCGTGGTTAAGCAAATTTTGTAAAGACAACCACGTCAAGTCAAACTTGATGACACTTATATCATGTTTCATGATGTTAATCCATGAAAGGTGGTTAATGTAAACGAGTCTAATGTAAAATACAAATTGTTTGACCCTGTTAAACTGATTTGTTATAACATGGATTCAAATGTGATTAAAGATTCTTATCTAAGAAGAAAGTCATGAAAACCTATGAGTTATACTCAAGTGCATCAATAACAAGTGAAACCTAACATTATTATTCATGAGAAAGAAACAAAATAGGAGCCTAAGACTAAGGCCTGGGCAGCCTTTTTGAACTAATCATTTACCTTGTTATGCAGAGTGTATCCAAGACCATTTTAGGTGATAAATAGATAATGGATGCTCTCGATACATCACTCCAACCTTGATCTTCTTCAAATGTTAAAGACATTCAAGGAGGATATGTAGTGTTTTTTGGTAATCAAGGTGGAATGATAACAAAAGAGGGAGAAGTCTCAAATGGGAGTATTACATTTGAGCAGGTTAATTATTGTGATAAAGTGGATCACAATCTGTTGAGCGTGTCACAGATTTGTGACAAGAAGTTTACTACTTTATTCGCAGACAAAGAATGTGTTATCCTTAAACCGGGTTTCGGAATTCTGGAAGATATGGTACTCATGAGATCATCTCAATCGAATGATATTTATGTACTCTATAAAGTATCGTCTTCTTCTTCTTCTTCTTCTTCTACTGAAATGTGTTTTGTCTCGAAAGCAACCGAGAAAGACTCAATCTTGTGGCACTGGCTCGTGGGCCACATTCACATTCGAAAGATGAATCATTTAATGGCAAATGATTTGGTGGGCGGTGTTCCGCTAAAACATTTAAATTGACCGATCATTGTGCTGCATGAAAGAAAAGAAAACAGAAGAAGAAGTCACGCCCGTTGAAGCAGATTAATTCCATTGATACTCCTTTGGTACGTTTTCATATGGATTTGTTTGGTCCAGTGAATCGTTCGAGTATTGTTGGAGATTTGTATTGTCTAGTCGAACTGATGACTATTCAAGATTCTCGTGGGTGTTATTTATGAGTTCCAAGGATCAGAAACCTACACTCGTACATAATTTGATCACCAATCGCTTTATAAATGTAAAGTGAGACGTATTCTAAGTGATAACGGCACAGAGTTCAAGAATAATGTGTTAGACTTTTTTTTGTATTTAAAAGGGAATTCATCTGGAACACAGTGCTCCGTATTTGCCACAACAGAATGGCGTAGCCGAAAGAAAGAACAGAGCATTGATTGAAGCAACGAGAACAATGTTGGCGGATTCTAAGCTTCCCGTCCAATTCTGGAAGGAAGCTGTGAATACCGATTGCTATACTTTGAATCGTGTTCTAACAGCTAAATAGCTCAAGAAAACGAGTTATGAGCTGCTTAATAATCGTAAGCCTAACCTTCAGTCTCTCGAACCATTCGGGTGTCCTTGTACTATGCTTAATTGTGAGACGGGTAAATTTGAAGAAAAGGCGATTGAAGGTTACTTTCTTGGTTACACGTCACCCAAGAAACGTGTCTTTAACTTTTCTTCTGGGTGTGAAGAAGAATGGTAACATGTTGATTGTTAAATATACACTACACCATTTGCTGGCAAGGGACCTGATTGGACGTTTGATTATGAGGGGTTATTTAAGTCATTTACTCCATCAGTTGAGGTACCAACTGAAGACTAGGTTCGTGCGTATTTGGAAGAACAAGTATTTTCCATACCAACGTCTTCTATTTATGATGATGATGTGGTACACAGTTTCTGTTTCTTCAGACGATGCCAACTTTGAAGATTCGTCATTAGCTCCATTGGTTGAAACTCAAGATGTTCCTGAGTTACATGTCGGAGAATCTTCCCAACCTATGATTGATCAATCGGCTGAAGAAATTGTCACCAATCTATAAAACAACATTGTAGTTCCTGAGAATCCGACCTTTCAGATTAATTCGTATCATCCTCAGAACAACATAATTGGTTATATAAATGACGGTGTTCGCACACGAAGACAAGTTGCTAACGTATGCGAAGATAAAGTATTGTGTGCATACGCGGATATGCATGCTTCGGGAATCAAGAATATCACTCGATACACCTATTTCTTATCTCAGAGTGAAGCAACAAGTGGCCCTATGGCACTTTAAGAATTATCTTGGACAGAAGAGATGCAAGAAGAGTGGAAGCAGTTTGTGCGATTGGGTGTTTGGAACCTCATCGATAAACCAGATCGGGTTAAAAAGCCTATCCCGACAAATTGGGTTGTTAAATGTAAGAAAGATGATCACGGGGTCATTGTTCGTAACAAAGAACAATTAGTTGTGCAAAATTTTAATCAGCAAGAGGGTGTGGATTACATAGAAGTATATGCTTCGGTTGCAAGACTAGAAACTATACGAATTTTTTTAGCATATCTTGCCTTTTAAGAATTTCAAGGTCGATCAAATGGATGCTAAGAGTGTGTTTCTTAACGGAGAACTTCATGAAGAGGTGTATGTGAAGCGATGTTGGTACATGATGTCAGTATTTCAGTATATAGTGTCTGTAATCGAGTCGTTTGGATTTGTATTTTGTGTTAAGCGAAGTTAGCTAACAAGTTCGCTGATACAGGCGAACTTGTTAGATAAGCGAAGTTAGTGACAACTTCGCCTGAACATGCCAGGCGAAGTTGTCGTCTGATATAAGGTCTAGGTTACGGCTTGAGTTTGATAAGTTTGAGTTTTTAGTTTACGTGTTTACGAGTCCTGTAATCAGTGATTGATATCACGTGTTTCCGGTTGCAATATACAACGTGTCTTTGCTTATTGTAACGTGTGTTCGATCGTGTTAACTCGTATCGTCTTCTACGCTCGTAACGTCTTACGTAGGGATTCCGCACCTACGTAGAACGAGATATTCCGTGTAGATCCGGCTGGGAACCTACAATTGGTATCAGAGCATTTGCTCGTGATTGTGTGGTTCGGGATTATCACGCGGGTGTAGAAATCGTTCCGCTCGACTATTCGCGGGACGAGTTTACCGAGTTTTTGTGTCCTACTCACCTCCCACCATCATAAACCACAAACCTCGTAAAATCCAGAAATCAAACCTGCAAAACCATCGTGTTCATCAGGCGAAGTTGCCGTCACTGTTTGTAGGGTTTAGGCGAAGATATAAGGTTAAGCGAAGTTATCCACAACTTCGCCTACCTTCTCAAGTTCGCTTATCTCAAGCGAAGTTACCCACAACTTCGCCTACCTCACAAGTTCGCTTACCTTAAGCGAAGTTATACACAACTTCGCCGAATCAGGCGAATTTAACAAAGGGAGCGAAGTTCAGAATCAGCGAAGTTCAGACTTAAGCGAAGTTATCCACAACTTCGCCTACAGTACTGTTAAAAATAAAATTTTTATTTTTCGGGTTTCTTTGTGTTTTGTGAAAGATGTCTTCAATAAACATTACGGAACTGGTGAAGATGGAAGTGGAAGCGGGTTCAGCTACAAAGGCACCAAAGATGCTTAAGGGAACTGATTTTGTAGCGTGGAAAGATAGGTTTGAACAATATGTTAAGTACCAAGATGCTAAAATGTGGGTGTGCATACAAGATTGTTACATTCCACCAACTGCTGAGTATGAGGGTCGTGATCAGATTAAGAAATACAAAGAGATGGAAGAAGAAGAAAAGAAAATGAATGAGGCTGAAAGCAAAGCTCATGCAGCGATAACAATGGCTCTTCCACAAGAGATTCTTCACACCTTCAGAAAGTATAAAACTGCTAGAGAGCTTTGGGAAGCACTTGAAAACCGTTTTGAGGGTAATGTGGGGATTCGTGCATCAAAGATTAAACTACTTAAAACCCAATTCTCGGTGTTCAAGTACTTGAAGAATGAATCACTTGTTGATATCATCACTAGATATTATCATCTGATGACCGAACTCAGCAACTATTCCATTACTTACAAAGAAGATGAGATCGTTGAAAAGCTTCTTGATGCTCTCCCGCCGAAATGGGAGATGTACACTGTGTTGATGAGAGAAGACAAAGAGTTTGCCGACTATGACTTGGAACACAGCAGTCAACAAACTAAGAACTTTTGAACTTAACATGGTTCGTAAAGAGACACCAACTGATCAGGTTCAGGATCCAGGAATGTATGGTGCAAAAGTTAACTCAAGTTCAAGTTCGAAGTCTGAATCGTCTGCTTACTACTCTAAGGGAGACTCGGGCGCTAACTCAACACATGAAGGTCATGTATCTCTCAACATGAATGGTGATGTGTGTTTTGTAGCTGGTGGATCAAACGCTTCTAAACCTCAAACAACCAAGAGCAGTTTTTCCCCAAGTGTTTCGAACAACAACTACTCAAAGATGCCCATGAGTGTTAAATCTGCTGAACAGCAGTTTGCTCTCTATGCATCTTTCATTGCTTCGTATGAAAATTACATTCAGGGTAAGATTGTTGATCCTGCAACATTGGATGAAGACTATGATCAGATCGATGCTGATGATCTGGAAGAAATGGATCTGCAGTGGCAGATGGCGATGATTGTGAGAAGGGTTAAGAGGTTTATGAAGAAGACAGGTAGAAAGTTTGTTGGTGAGAGACCGGGTTTTGACAAGTCAAAGGTGCGATGTTATAACTGTCAGCAGAATGGCCACTTTGCTAAGGAGTGCACAAATGAACGTGTAGAACGCAGTCAAAACAGGTCTACACAACAGAATGGGGGTGGTAGTGAGAATAGAGCCATGATTTCCAGACAGAATGGGGATTACAACTGGAATCTGCATGTTGAGGAAGTTTTCGAACAGGCCAATGTGGCGAACATCGAAGCTGCAGATAGTGAGAAAGTGACTGGCGAAAATGAAGCTTTCATGGCAGAAGTGAAAGACCAGCTCTCCGAGGTAAGTACTAAACTCTCTTGTACTAAATGTGAAAATCTGCCTGAACAATTGACAACTATAACTGATCAGTTTGTTAGTTTGGATGCTCAATTTAAAATATTAAAAGAAGATCATCATTTCACTAAAGCTAGAGAAAACAGTTATAAAGTAAAAATAAAAGCTAGTGAGAAAGATATTAGGAGTCTTAAAGCAAATCTAGCTGAAAAAATTCAAGTAATTGATCTTAGCTATGAAGTGTTAGAAGAGAAAACCAAACTAATAGCTGAAAGGGATAAACAGATAGCTGATCACCAGGTGAAAGTGGTGGAACTAAACAGGAAACTTGAGCAATTCAGAAATTCCTCCGCTATACTTGATCACCTCGTTAGTGATCAAGGTTCCCCAGTTAAAAGGGGAGGAATTGGAAATCATGAAGTTCCACCACCGTACAATCATAATTACACTTTTGATCCTAGTAATCAGAAATCTGTTGATGTTGATTTTGGTCAGACAGTTCCGGTTAAGGTTACTATTAAAGAACCAGAAGTTAGTAAAGGCAAAACAAGTAAGCCTGTTTCGAGTGTTAAGATTTCTGCTCCTAGTCCTGTCTCATCAAACTCGGACAAGTCATCCGAGTCGAGAGAGACAAAAGAAGAGGCAGTGCTACCAAAAGGTGGAGAGAAAGATAAAACAACTGAAAAGAAATCTCCACTAAACCCGTATGTCCCACCATATGTGAGACAAACGGGCAGTACTGCAGCCTCAACATCTAAAACAACTATTGAAAAGAAAGTTGAATACAGGAGTTGTTTTAGATGTAATCAATTAGGACACCTAATTGCTGATTGCCCTCTGAAGCAGAGATTCAGAGGTGTGAGGCCTTCGAAAACTGAGAACAGAACTAACCGTAATCACTATAATGGTAAAAATGAAAACTCATTAAAGTTCAGAAATTGGAATAATCCTGGTTTTCAAAGAAATCAATCTCAGTTTTTCACTGCTAACAACCAAACCATAAGTAATAATTCATATAATTCACGAAGGTATGGATGGCCTCATAGTCAATCTACAAGAAGGTATCCTTTTAGGACTTACAGAAATTATTCCGATACTAACTTTGGACAGCCAAAGTACGGGATGTATCGACCCAAGACCAATAGGTCTTGGGTCCCCAGATTTTAATCATCTGCTTTAATCGTGCAGGAACAGTTGAATAGGGCTGCAAACAATCTATGGGTTGTGGATAGCGGCTGTTCCCGGCACATGACGGGTAACAAGAGTTTGTTACACGAATAGAAACCTGTTCAGGGAGGAAGAGTGAGTTTTGCTGGAGAGAGCGGTGGAAGGATCACAGGAATTGGGATGGTGACTAACGGAAAGATGACGTTAGAGAAAGTAAATTTCGTTGAAGAACTGAAGCATAATCTGCTGAGTGTATCGCAGATCTGTGACAAAGATTACACCGTGCACTTTACCAAGAATGAAGCGATCGTGCTATATCCTGGTTTCAAGATACCAGAGGATTGGATTGTTATGAATGCTCCAAGAGAAAAGAATACGTATATTATGGACATGAGGTCGACTGAGATGGCAACAGAAGAATCTTGTCTTCTGTCAAAAGCAACTGAATCGGAGTCCGAATTATGGCATAGGAGAATGGGGCATATTCATCTTCGGAAAATGAACTACATTGTCAAGAATGGGCTTGTGCTGGGTGTTCCCTTGAAGAATTTCAACTTTGAAGACCAATGCTTATCGTGCAAAAAGGGAAAGCAACACAAGAAATCCCATCACACCAAGAAGGTTAATTCAATAGTTAGTACCCTAGACTTACTTCACATGGATCTCTTTGGTCCCGTGAATGCAAAAAGCCTAGGTGGAACATCTTACTGCTTGGTGATCACTGATGATTTCTCTCGATACTCTTGGGTATATTTCCTGAAGTCAAAGGATGAAACTGTTCAGATGGTAATAAATTTGATTACCAAGGTTGAGAATATTATGGGAAAAAGAGTTAAATACATCAGGAGTGACAATGGGACTGAGTTCAAGAACTATCAGATGGAGCTCTTCTGCTTACGGAAAGGAATAAAACACCAGTATAGCGCTCCGTATACTCCGCAACAAAATGGAGTGGCTGAGAGGAAGAACAGAACGTTAATTGAAGGAGCCAGAACCATGCTGACTGATTCGAAACTTCCTGTGGTGTTCTGGGCTGAAGCCGTTGCAACAGCCTGTTATATCCTTAATAGAGCGTTAACTGTTAAAAGACTGAATAAAACATGTTATGAACTTATGCATGGGAGAAAGCCCAACTTGAGTGGTCTTGAACCATTCGGGTCCCCGTGTTCGATATTAAAGACAAATTCTAAATTTGGTGAAGTAGCCGACGAAGGAATTTTGGTCGGATACGTTGTTGGGACTCCCAGCAGACGAGTCTTTAATACATCGACCAGCAAGGTTGAGGTGGTCTGTAACACTGATATCACAAGTTACAAATCACCAAAACCAAGCACGGGACCCGCTGGGGTTTTTGACTATGATAGACGTTTTAAATCTTTTAACATGCCTTACTTGGATTGTGCAGAAGTAGATGAAAGAATAGCTTCGAAGATGCTTTACGATGAGGAAGAAAATGTTGTGCAAAGACCGTTGTACGATGAATGTCAGCCTTCCTCGTCAAATGCTGTCGATACCCCTGCTGCCTCTACAGAAGAGAAATTCTTCAATCCTTTTCACTCTCAACAACAAACACCCATTGATGAGCTACCTTCGAACCTGGAAGACAATCTGGATGTCAGTTCGGTTCCGACTACGAGAGTTCACAAAAATCACCCATTGGAGAATGTGATAGGTGATCTGTCCGACGGTGTACAAACAAGACAAAGCTTGAATGAGCACACCTGTGTTTACACAAGCATTAAAGATACGGGCATAATCAACGAATGCTTGTACACCTACTTCATCAGCCAGATTGAACCAAAGAACTATCAAATGGCTCTCAAGGACAGCTCGTGGGTCGAAGCCATGCAAGAAGAATTAGCCCAGTTTAAGAAGATGGAGGTATGGAACTTAGTTGCAAAACCAAGAATGTGCATGCGATTGGCACAAAATGGGTTTTCAAATGCAAGAGAGATGAGAAAGGGATTATTATCAGGAACAAGGCGAGGCTGGTTGTAAAAGGTTTTAATCAGCAAGAGGGGATCGATTACAATGAGGTGTTTGCTCCTGTGGCAAGATTGGAAGCCATTCGATTGTTTTTGGCGTTTGCTGCACATAAGGAGATGAAGGTATTTCAGTTAGATGTGAAGAGTGCGTTCCTTAACGGTAAAGTCGATGAGGTTGTGTACGTTGAGCAACCTCCGGGTTTTCCTGACCCAGACTTTCCTGATCACGTATACAAGCTAAGTAAAGCACTGTATGGGCTACATCAGGCTCCTCGTGCCTGGTACTCAACACTATCCGACTACTTGCTTGAGAATGAGTTTGAAAGAGGAAAGATCGATAGCACATTGTTCTTCAAGAGAAAAGGGAGCGACTTTCTACTGGTGCAAGTCTACGTGGACGACATCATCTTTGCTGCATCAAAAGTCGCCATGTGTTAGGAGTTTGAGGCCGTCATGAAAAAGAGATTTGAAATGAGTGCTATGGGTGAACTTTCTTTTTAGGACTGCAGGTTGATCAGAAGAAAGATGGGATGTTCATTCATCAGACTAAGTATGTCCATGATGTTCTCAAACGCTTCAAGATGGAGGACAGCACTCCATTTGATACTCCAGTCTGCGTCAACCATAAATTGGGTGCTGATTCAGACAACGATGCAGACGTGGACCCAACCCAATATCGGGCAATAATAGGTTCTTTAATGTACTTAACTGCTTCTAGACCTGATATTATGTTTGCAGTTTGTCTTTGTGCTCGCTTTCAGGCAAACCCAAAGGAATCTCACTTGAAGGGCGCGAAGAGGATATTGCGCTATCTCAAAGGCGAACCTAAGCTGGGGTTGTGGTACACGAGAGGAGGAGACTTGGAGTTGGTCGCCTACACAGATTCTGATTATGGAGGGTGCAATCAGAGTCGGAAGTCAACAACAGGTGGATGTCAGTTTCTTGGAGGCAGATTAGTGTCATGGCAATGCAAGAAGCAGATCTCAGTCGCCATTTCAACCTGTGAAGCAGAATACATGGCAGCATCCTACTGCTGCTCCCAGGTTCTTTGGATTCAACAACAGTTGCGCGATTATGGTCTGAATTTCACTCATACTCCTATTTGCATTGATAATACTACTGCTATCTCAGTAACTAACAATCCCGTAAAGCATAGCAAAACTAAACATATTGACATCCGTCATCATTTTATACGGGATTGTGCTGAGAAGAAATTGATTGTGCTCGAAAAGGTTGATACGTTAGATAATTTCGCTGACTTGTTTACTAAAGCGTTTGACAAAAATCGTTTTCAAAACCTTGTTGAGCTGAATGGGATGATCAATCCCGAGTAAACGTGTTTTTGTCTTTATTTAAAAAAAAAAAAACGTCACTATCGCTTAGAATTATGTCGGTTGCCTCAGTTTGAAGGACATATCTTCGGATATGTTTGGTCCTCATCTCTACTTGTAGAGTATAAGGATAGCCATTAACCAGATGACTGAAAGTGACCGGGGCGGTTTATGATGTGCTTTTATTCTTTCGCTGAAAATTAGTCCTTCAAACTTAGTTAGAAGGACACATACTCGAATGTGGTCGGTCCAGCTGATCCATTGGATCTTCAGGATAGCCGTTTACCTGAAGACTTTGACTTGATCGGGGCGATAGAAGTTAAAATTTTTTTTCTTTTGGTAAATGAAATTATTTTTCAAGTCTACTACTTCGTAAGAAGTTCCTTTACTATGATTAACAGAAAATTGATCCAACCTTGGAAAGTGATAGATATACTGATTCTGTGTGCTTAACTAGTGAAGTTATAAGGCCTAAAAGACTTTAGAACAGTCATTGTATGTCATGGTAGCTTTTTATGGTGCGTAAAAGTACAAGTGATACTAACTAAATCTACTCGATTTTATGTGGAAACTCCTTATGAGTTGTGCATGTCTCCATATATATATTTCCGAATGATAGGCAGAAAAGCGATTACCCAGTTACACACGAGCCCGTGAGTGTTCTGATTCCCGTGAAGATAGCGTGTCAAGAAACTGCAGTGATCCAGATTCGGGACTTGCAGTTATTTACTACTCTGAAGTTTGTGTAGTTGCTTAAAAAAATGTGTGTTATTGAGACATTCTAGAGTTCATAATGTTAAGACTTCTCAATCAAGATGTAAGAAAGAGAACGGGAAGAAGAGTCTGAAGATCGAAGAGTAATTACTATTTAATCAGACACTACGGGTCGAGGTCAACTCGGGGTGACTTGGGGAAAGTCAAATACGCTTTGAGAATAGATAGGAGGCATCATAATCTCTGAGTTGTTGCCCACTTAAGTTTTGAGCTTAATTGAACCTAACCCGTATCACAGAAACGATGAAAACCATTCTAAGTCATTTACCTGCTTACAACCTGTTTCTTTATGTCATAATACAGCTAAACACGGATCTGTGTGACAGTCACGTAATTAGTATGATTCCTGTTCGGATCTTTTCTAAAACATGGTAGTCCCTATCGAGACTGAAATTTGATCCCGTGTACTTTATTTTTAAAATTTTTCTACTTATGTAGTTGTATGATTTTATACCTGGTTACTTGGTCTTGATCGTATCATTTAACACTTTAAAGGTTGTTTTAAAACTTAATTGCAAATTGTTCAAATTATAGGGTTTGTTTTAAAAATTTTAATACCGGCGAAGTTATCCATAACTTCGCCTGTATGACGTTGACCCTATATAAAGGATATTAAAGGTCAGACTGTTCATTATTTCAGCAAAACCAGCGAAATTATACTTTCGTAACCCTAAGCGAAGTTATCGATCGAATCTTCTGTGTTCACCTTTCTCAGTTCTAATCTGTGATTAAAGGTGTGTAGGGTAGTCGAATCGTATAATCTCTGTCAATTGATGTTATTCAGAGGTCGTATCTACCCGATTAGCGACCTCGTTTATATGAAACCTTAACACCCGATTTTCAAACATGGTTTTACGTGGTCATACTCAACTTAATCGTCTAGATCTTCATAATATCATGTGTTTATCACCGAACATTCTCCAAATTGATCCAATTCGTTTTGTTTGAAAGTCTAATCTGTCGCCGTTTCATATTCGGCGAAGTTACAGTTTAGGCGAAGTTATCCGTAACTTCGCCTGAGGTTCAACTTCACCTAATAATTAATTAGGTTACAGTATATGAGGCGATGTTGTGGTTAGGCGAAGTTATCATTAACTTCGCCTGGCCCTTTTTACTTAACTGTTATCTGGCGAAGTTCAAGATTGAAGCGAAGTTGTTCCCAACTTCGCCCCACCTCTAACTTCGCCTATACAGAACAGATCACAACTTCGCTCATGGTAACAGGCGAATTTGTGATTTGCTTTGACGTTTATCTAACTTAGTCTGTTTGATGCAGATATGGCTGCTGTAGCTGGAGCAGGCGGTGCAGGCAATGATGATGGAGGAGACAACCAAAGACAGTTCTTTCCGGGTCATAGCATGTACATAACATTAGACCCAGAGGCGAGCGGAGTTGATGATTTCCGCGAAATCATCACGTTTCTTTTACGCTCGCGTATATTCCACGCGATTACCACAACTCTGCCGATATCCATGCCAAACATTGAGGATTTTTGGCAGACCGTGGAATATGACTGTCGCGTCGAGCCTCCGGTGATGCGAGCAACGGTCAACAATCAGATTGTTCAGTTCTCATCTGAACAGATCCGGGCGGCTTTGCGTTTTGGAGATGAGACAAGAGATGACCCGACAGATTTCGTCGCTCCATTCCGTGATGGTGCGTTTCTGAGGATGGGATACTCTAGTCCCTTGGGAGATACTCAGAGAAGGAAGGGGTTCTTACTAGATCAGTGGCGCTTTCTCATGCATGTCATGATCGTGTGCATGTCAGGGAGAAAGGCGGGCACTGATGGCATGGGCGCGACCTTGCAGTCGGCGATGACTGCTATGACTTATAATAAGCGTTACAGCTTTAGTCAGATGGTCTTCTACGAGATAGATCGACAGAGAAGAGCGGTGGCGCGTGAGAGATTTATTATGTATCCAAGATTCATTCAGATGATCTTGAATCACGTGGCTCCAACGCTACCTCAGCGCCGCCCAATTAGATACGTGGAAAGTGTGAGCAAACGGATCTTCGCCCAATGGAGATCTTCCAGTGCGAGGAGCAAACCTGAGCTCCGTCCTCGACATACTCCACTTTTTGGGTACTTGATCAACCCGGAGTATGTGCCAGCTCGTGGGGACGAGTTTCGGGACCCGGCACCACAACAGGCAGGAGCACCTCAAGCTATACCTGCTGCTCCTGTTGTATCACCGGAGGAGAATGTAGACCTTGACGCTACGTTTGGCGGTCAAGGCTTCTTTGATATGGATCAGGTGGATCCAGAGGAAAATGTACAAGTTTCAAGTGTGAATGTGACTAGGACAGCTACAACGGTGGCTGATTCTGATTCTGATGATGAGTTGGCTGAAGCGAGACGAATTCTAGTTAACCAAGAACGGGTTCAAGGGAAACGAAAGAGAACTGATGATGACAGCGAGTCAGATTATGAAGAAGAAGTTCATCAGTTGATTCGGAGATCAAGAAGGGAACGGGCAGGTGCAGGTTCGGGAGCCGGTGAGAGCTCAAGGGTGGTACGTTTCACCCCACCCGCACTATCCGGTATGACTATCGTTCCCTCATCATTACAAGTTACAAGGCCAAGCGCCACGGACGTTCCCGTGGTGGCTACCTCATCTGCCTTTGGCCTCCCACCCACTACATTCCAACTATTGGCTCCAGAGATTGTATCGTTGCCACCTCCAACTCTTACTCCAACGGAGGTCGTAGCACGATTTATTGAGTCGACGGTTGTGGCCACTGCAGGGTTATCGGTGACGATACCACCTGCGGTTACGTCTATGCCTACTTCTGAGGTCCCGGTTACATCGGAAATCCCTCCTCAGTACACTCAAGATATATCACATTAGAGGTTTGATTTCGATGCAACCTTATCAGACTCTGAACGAATAGCAGCACTTGAACGGGTCGTGGCAAAACAATCAAGGGTGAATCTTATCCAGACCCATGCTATTCAACGCCTCGTTGCAGAGAATCAGATACAGTCGTCCCTGCTGATAGAACATGGCAAAATCATTGATGCTTTGAAGGAGTTCTTGGCATCTCAGGGGTCACGAGCTGTAAGGGCGATGAGCTGAGGACTAAGAAGCGAAATGACAGAGACGATGATCCCAATGCATCGAAAGGTGCAGGTGGAGAGTTGCCAAGAACTGATCAAGCTCTTGGGACTTCCACAACTCAGGGGGAGTCGACAAGTGCAGCTGGTGGTGATGATGTGGTGGTAGTGGACGTTGAGGAGATGGATGATGAATTTGTAGGTGATGATGATGTATTACCGGTGGATGAGATAGAGAAGATTGGTGCAGAGATTTTTATTGAAAATGATATAGAAGAGGGAGAGATAGTAGAGGAGAATGTGGAGCATAAGATTCCAGAAGTCGATAAGGCAGATATGAGTCAAGAGATTGGAAATGATGAGACGGAATGGGAAGAGCAGCCAAGATGGAAAGAAGGCTATGCTCAATGGTTTGTAAAAACGAAGAAACCGGCGGTCCCTACTATGTTTAAGAAGAGTTACAACATTAGAGGCTATGAATCGAGAAAGGGGATTATATGCTGGATATATGATGAGCAGTTGAGGCTCTTTATGATTAAAAGGTATGATGGTGTTCAATACTTCAAGAGGATGTTGAGATCATTGAATACATTGCCAAAATGTGAAGTGAGAGACTTAGCCAGATTGGGGTTAATCAACAGAAGTGATGATAACATGGCTAGAGTCATTGGGAAGATTGTTTGGAAGGAAAGTATAAAAGAAAAGAAGTTCGAGCTGTTGAAACCACAAAAGGGAAAACTCATTGAAGACAAAGATAGAGGGATGAGAGCAGATGGCAAGCCTTGGATGATTATGAAGTATAAACTGATCCGGTGTTTAAAAGAAGTGCCGATGAAACAAGTGCCCAAGGATGTGCTGAAGGATCTGAAGTGGTGGTATGTAGATTGTGAAACAGCTGAAGCAGTAATGGAGGACGAAGATGAACAAGAGCTGTTGAGAGTCTATGATCCGATGCATCTAGTGAACTTGTCGCAAGCTGATCTGCAGGTGCTGAATGAGAAGAAGATATTTTATATTCCTGCTTGGAAAGACGAAGCGAAGAAATATCAAAGAATTGTATCAGTTTGTGTATGTGAAGGAGTTCATGCTTAAAGATGAAGATACAAGATTGTTGAAGATTACAAGACACGTGTTTGAAGATAAAGATTGAAGCTACTGCCAAGGGGGAGTTTGTTGGTACATGATGTCAGTAGTTCAGTATATAGTGTCTGTAATCGAGTCGTTTGGATTTGTATTTTGTGTTAAGGGAAGTTAGCTAACAAGTTCGCTGATACAGGCGAACTTGTTAGATAAGCGAAGTTAGTGACAACTTCGCCTGAACATGCCAGGCGAAGTTGTCGCTGATATAAGGTCTAGGTTACGACTTGAGTTTGATAAGTTTGAGTGTTTAGTTTACGTGTTTGCGAGTCCTGTAATCAGTGATTGATATCACGTGTTTCCGGTTGCAATATACAACGTGTCTTTGCTTATTTTAACGTGTGTTCGATCGTGTTAACTCGTATCGTCTTCTACGCTCGTAACGTCTTACGTAGGGATTCCGCACCTACGTAGAACGAGATATTCCGTGTAGATCCGGCTGGGAATCTACAAGCGACCTCCTTGTTTTGAAGATCCTAACTTTCCTAAGCGTGTTTACCGATTAAACAAGGCTCTATACGGTCTTCACCGAGCCCTGAGAGCTTTGTACATCACACTTGCTGACCATTTGATAAATAGTGGCTTTAAACGGGGGACTGTTGATTGTACTGTCTTTTACATTTACAAGACGGTTGAATAAGATTTGGCACTTGTCCATATTTATGTCGATGACATCATATTTGGCTCAACAAACAACAAGTTATATAAGAACTTCGAGAAGTTGATGCAGACAAAGTCCGAGATGAGCTTGATGGGAGAGATGAGTTTCTTCTTAGGGTTGTAGGTTCATCTGTCTAACGACGAGATTTGTATCCATCAGAAGAAGTATGTGACTACCGAAAAGTCCCTTCTACTCCTCTTCCCGGGGGTTACAATTTTTCACCGGATGAATTAGAGGATACCGTTGATCCGACCCTTTACTGAGAGATGATTGGTTCATTTATGTATTTGACTGCATCGCGTCCTGATATAATGTTTGTCGTTTATCTTTGTGCCAGGTATCAACCGAGTCCCCGAGTGACTCATCTGGAGGTTTTGAAGCGTATTTTCCACTATCTGAGGGGTAATCTTGACATCGGGTTATGGTATCCCAAGGATGATAGTTTTAATCTTCCTTCTTTCTCAAATTCCGACTATGGAGGATGTAAGATCAACTTCAAGTCTACAATGGCGGATTGTCAGCTTTTAGGATGCCGACTTGTTTCCTGGCAGTGTAAGAAGAAGACGGCGGTCTCCACGTCAATCACTAAAGCTAAATATGTGGCAGCCTCGAGTTGTTGTTCACAAGTTCTATGGATCCAGCAAAATTTGCGGGATTACGGTTTGAAGTTTCTTACTACTCTAATTTTTATTGATAACTCGGTTGCGTTATGTATCACGAAAAATCCCGTGAACCACTCTAAAACAAAACATATCGAAATTCGATACCATTTTATCTGTGACTGTTATGAAAATAAACTAATTGACATTGTAAGGCACATACGGATTATCAAAAGGAAGACATTTTTACCAAAGCTTTTTATAAAATGAGATTCAAATTTTTGCTTGGTTTAAATGGTTTAAAATCATTTGCGATATTCCTAAGCTCGGGTAATCATTTTTATTGTTTTTTTTACAATTTTTGTTAATTTTTGTTTCTTTAATATTTTGTTTTTTTGGGGGAGAAAAATGAGAAAATACAAAAATATTGTGATTTATGTTTTTTGTAAAGATAAAATCCAAAAACATTCAAATTTTTAAACTCAAAAACATTGACAAATTGCTCCTCAAAATGACTTTTGAAGAAAAAAGTGAAAATGATAGTACATTGATCATTTATATCCTAGATTTCAGTAAAAAAATAGACATAACAGACTGTGTGCTTAACTGTATTAGTGCATTGGTAGGTCTTGGACAAACAAGTAAAAAATAGGCATAAAATTGCCAAATTGAAAGAGGTGTTAGTCTCTTACAAAGTCTTGGTGATGAAGACAAAAATGTAATTGTCTTGTCATACTCAAGCCTTAAATCTGTTTGATCACCAAAAATGTTACAAATTTAATCAAGCGTCTAGTTAATGGTTAAAACTTTAATGTTGCATGGTCTTATGGCCTTAAATCCTGTATTGATGGGATGCTTGGAAAGTTATGGACTCCATTTGGGTATTTATAAACATGAATATTGTTTTGCTCAAAAGGCGAACCCACAGATTTCTCTACCCATTATAAGTCATTAAACTTGATCAATATTATACTTTGCACAAAATTCACTACTGACTTGATCAAACCATGTTGTGAGTCATACAATTGTTTCTCCTTTGCTCGTGTCTTAATACCAGTAAGAAACGGACCACAAGGGATACAGTGTATGTAAGTCATACAGATGAAATCGTGCATACTCATCAGTGGGAAAGAAGCTCGAGGTATTGCTTGATAACGAGGGTATATCTTATAGCGGGGATTATTTTCTAGAATGTTAAAATTTAAAATAAAATAATTTTGATCAAATAATTTCAAGGTTTAAGTCAAGTTGGGGTGACATGGTAAAAAACAAATTACGCCTGAATCGAGATTAGAGGTTGATGGTTTCTGATAAATTCTGCCATAATTGAACTTTAATCATATCACAAAAATTCCTAAAAAATTGTTGCAATATTTAAGTGGATAACAACACCAATGACTGACTTAACGCTGCCATAAGAAAGCCGAAATATAAATTGTTATGGATGGATTTCTTGATCAATATGATTCACTGCTCAACTCACAAAACTATGTACTGCTTTCGTAATAGACGTTTCAAATTTTCATTTATTTTTAGATTTTAATTTTGTTTTTCAAATACTTCAAAACAAAATTCAAAAAGATTTTATTTTCTGCGTTATTTTCGATTACCGAGCTATGTGGATAAATGTTTGAAAAGAAAAGGATTTTCCTACGATTTTAAGTTAAATTTGTTAAAGTAAGAATTTTAACTTAAATTTTTAACTTTGGGTAAATTTTTAAAGTAATTTATTTAAGGTAAAAACATCAAAAAGTTTGATTTTGATGGTTAATTTAATGGGTTGGAATTGTAACTTGTTCATTCTTTAAAAGTAATACACCATTCGTTACTACAGTGTAACTAGGGGTGGCAATATTGACCCATGGGTTGAATGGGTTGTATCAAAATGTATAAGATGGGTCAGAATTGGTCAAACTAAAAAAAGAAAATGATTGAAACGGGTCAAAACGAATGAGCACCAATTCGTTAAAGTAAACAATGAATGTATCACATTCGTTATTCATTCACATTCGCTTCCACTACCTGATAAAGAATGAGTGTTTATTCGTTAAATTATTTTAATGAATGAGTAACGAATCAAATGCTATTCGTTATTTTTAACGTATGAGGGTTATTCGTTGACTTTGTTAACGAATCAAAGGTCATTCCTTGAATTATTATAACGAATGAGACGATTCGTTACCTAGGGTTTAGTGTCATTTTGTACGGAGTATATATAACCTATGGAAACGAATAGACCCTCATTCGCTCAATCATTGTTACCATTGATACACGAGAAAATAGAGAGAACCTGTTGAAATTTTTTTCCAGAAATCAAAACATCTATTTTAGACTTGTTTGATTTTTATTAGAAGGTGAATACGAGTTGAATGATATTCATAATGTAGGATTAAATTTAGTTTTAAAGGTTTAACTGGAAACAATCCGTGACGAACACAAATATGACCAACTAACCATTAAAATTGATCATTTTAATCAAATAAAAGTTTAGGTTGTGATATCAATGTCTTATCGATGATACCTATACAAATTTTAATGTAAAAACATGATGTTTTGGATGATTTGATAATTCAAATTGCATGTTGACTTTTAATTGTTCTTGTTAATGTTGACCTTTGACTAATTTGGGTCAAAGAGACTATTCGTTGGTATTCATTTGTAATCAGTAACGAATGAATTCTTCATTCGTGTTACTGATAACGAATGTACACATTCGTTGTGATGTTTAACGAATGATAAGGAACTTTTTGATCAGAACCAACATTTTCAATAGTTTTCACTAAGTGTGAAAATTTTTGGTTTTTAAGTGTAAAAGTGATATTAATATGTTCGGTTTTTATAGCTATGGCCGAAGAAAATTCGATTCGATTCAAAATTTCATGCACAAAAATTCAATTCAATTAAAACTTTCCCGCCAAAAAAATTCGGATCGAAAATTTTCCCACCAAAAAATTCAGATCAAGTTTTTTCCCGCCAAAAATTCTGATTGAAATTTCTCCCGCCAAAAATTCGGATCGAGTTTTTTTTCCCCGCCTAAAATTCTGATTGATTTGTTTTTCCAATTCGATTCGTTTCCCGCCAAAAAACGTCGATTTAATTAGAATCCCGCCAAAATTTGATTCAATTTCGTTTTACAGAGATAACACCTAAACCAACAATAAAGTCAAAAAGACTTTAGCCTGAAAACCAATAAATCGGCCTAGATCTGAGTTTTCAACCAAATCACAATCCGGACATAAAAACTAAAAACATCAAAAACATAGATTTGATGATTTTCGTGTAAAACTAAGGTGTAACAGTAGTTGATAACGCGAAAAGCAACCTCAAATCCAACAAAAACTAATATCAAAATCTGAAAAGTATGACCCGAAACCCACAAAAAGTTGAGCCGAAAGCTTTGATACCAATTGTAGGTACTCTAGATGGATCTCACAACTTTACTTAGATCGATCCGTGTTGTTAGTTAGCGAAAATAACTAAAAACACTTGGATCGCGGATCTTAGTTTGCAAGCACATAGAAAGAAAGAGAGAATTTGTGGAAAGATGTTTTATTTCCTTTAAAGTTGTTGTGTAGAAATAAGTAAAGTGACCCTTTTATATGGTACTCATTTCTCCAAGTTTAAATTACATGAGAACAAAATAAATGTACTGAGTATGTAATACACCGACTAAAAGCAAACAGAAAGACATACACAATCTTAATAATAATATAGAATAGTAGCCCTAAAAAATGGGGTCGGGTTTATTTGCAAGTCAAATGAAACCACAATGACGAAAATCATAAATTTGAAACTATTGGACTAAAATCGCTGTAACATCCTAAAATTTTTATATTGATAAATAAAAGAAAGTTATGTTTAGTAATTTCACGTTTTAGTTATTTAATGTCGAGTAAGGAACGGGTCTTGGGCTTAGTTATTTTATGAACTCGGCCTGTCTCGACCCGTAGGAAGCCAACCCGAGCCTAACCAAACCCGTAGTATATAAACGAAAGTTCTTGACACTTCCACCATTTTTCACCATCTTCCTTCACTTACACCCACCCAAACACTCTCATTTCTAGAGAGAGAAGCTAGAGAGAGAAAGTTCTCAAATCACAAATCCGAGTCCACAATCTTGTTCCTAATCGTTTTTGGTAAGTCCCTCTCGAAAATCATCCGTTTTCATAACCATTTCGGCCTCAAATCGAGCAAAAACGTAACTTGAGTTTTCGGGTCAAAAACCGCCTTGTTTTGGTGTCAAAATGCAAGCTTTTGTGTTTAAAAGTACTAGGAATCGATAGCCCTTTCAATCCCGAGCATTTCCATGTCAAAAACTTCGATTTTGGGTCAAAAATCTGGAAAATCTGGAAAAACCGTGGGTTTCTCCGTCGCCCAGCTTGAAGGAGTCGAATCAGACTCATTCGATCGAACCAGTCGATCGAATCAGTCCATTCGATCGAATGCGTAGATCGAACAAGTCCAGTCGACCGAATAGGGAAGCAACCGAATGGTCTCCAACTCATTCGATCGAATGAGTTTTGTATTCGATCGAATGAGTGTTGTATTCGATCGAACGTGTTCCTATTCGATCGAACGTGTTCCTGTTTGATCGAACGTGTTCCTATTCGATCGAACGTGTTGTATTCGATCGAACGTGTTCCTATTCGATCGAACGTGTTCCTATTCGATCGAATCAAGCCAGAACCAAGCTGTTTCCAAGTTCGCCTAAGGTTTAACTTCGCCTGAAGCGAAGTTCGTCTATAAAATAAATTAAAAACCTAATGGAAAATGTGTTAAGGCAGTTATCGAAAATAAAATTTTTCCAAGCTGACCTGGCAGCTTAACCCCAGCCAGGGGCTCTGCCCCTTGGACCCCGCTAGGGGCTGCCGCCCCTAGAACCCCGCTGCCAGGGGCGCTGCCCCCGGACCCCCGTTCGTTGTGGGTCATATATAGATAGAAATACAAACGAGTAGCAGTAGTTAATTGATATGTGTAAATATTATACAGTTAGCCGAGCCCAGTTAAAGAAAGGAATTACGATCAACGGCGAGCGTAACAGGATACAGGTGAGTTTCTAGCCCCATTCCTTGTTATGTTTTCGGGGCTGTGTGCATACTTGATGTGTTGTTAATACATTTATCCAAAGTGATAAGTGTATGCCATAGGTGATATATGTGATATGTATGAATGATTGCTTGATGGTTCGTGAACGATCTTCGGATATTGCACGTACTGTCAGGTTGTAACGTTATAAATATGGCAAGTATGATATGTATGTTTATGTGTATGAACGTAAGAAAGTTAATAAAAGAAGGAAATGACGGTTGTATGGTTATATGGTTACAAAAGGGGTACCGAGCCCTAATAATACTCGAGGTATGATGTATGGTTGTATGGTAACGAAGAGGGAATCGAACCCTACTAATATTCGAAAACATGGGACCAGACCCTAATAATATCTGTGATGTTAGGGACCAGACCCTAATAATATCTGTGATGTTAGGGACCAGACCCTAATAATATCTGTGATGTTAGGGACCAGACCCTCATAATATCTGTGATGATAGGGACCAGACCCTTATAATATCTGTGATGTTAGGGACCAGACCCTTATAATATCTGTGATGTTAGGGACCAGACCCTTATAATATCTGTGAGGTTATAGGGCGAAAGGCTCTTTAAAACGTATGATTATGAATGTAAAGAAAGTATGTAAGTAAGAAAGAAAGTATGTAAGTAAGAATGAAGGTATGAGTACTTATGTGTGTATGAAAGAAAGTTATGAGGTTAAGTACGTATGTATGTAACAAGGTATTGCATGGTAGTGTATGATTAACTAGAACTCACTCAGCGTAGCTGACTTTTAGTATGCACGCAGGTGAGTAGGTTGAGACAGCTGGCTTGAGTGGAGGACACATGGCAGAAGACTAAAGCCTGGCATCTGAAGATCCGATATGTTTTATAAGTTACGTTTTGATTTTGAAAGACATGAGGAATGTTTAAAGACATGATTATGAATTGATATGTAATGTTTTATGAAAGTTTTATATTCCGCGTAAAGTTTTTAATTAACTCTGATATTTAGAACTGTGTTTATGAGTAAATCCAACACGAAAGTAGGGTTACCGGTAACGGGGCCTTACAATCGCAGATTTAGAAAAACCACAGGGACAAAAACCACAATTCACTGTAAAAATAATAATAAATTTCCCTCTTGTGGTTTAACATATATACTCTACACCCAACCTAAAAAGTGTTACACCCCAACCTAAGGCGGAAATCCTGGGGCGCGAACTAATTGCTGACAGCTCACAAGGTACAATCATGAAATATAATATGACATTATCTATTTAATTATTTTTAGATAAATAAAACATCATCCAAGTACATCAAGTTTGAGCAAATTAATAAAACAATCCAAATTTAATCTAAACATATAAAAAAAAATAAATTAACTTAAATAGTCTTTTATTAATTTTATTCTTAAAGTCTTGCTAGTTGTCTCTTCACCTAGCTTCACACCAACTAATAACCCGCATATGCATAGAAAATAACATAGTTTTGTCAACACATGGTTGAGTGAGATAATCATCAGATTTGTTACAATAATAAATATAATAAAAAGGCAAAAATGTTATTGTGAATGTAAAAGAATCAAACCATGACCAAATAAAAGCGTCAAATGACCAAGTCACACAGAATCAAGTAATCAAGTAACATTTAGTCATTTAATTGAATACACGTACAATATATAACAGTTTGCTAGTGTGTATAATATAATAAATAAATATTGTAAGTATGCATGCGTCCCCAAAATATGTTGAAAAATAGTAAATAAAAAGGGGAATGATTTATCACCTTATCACTTAAACGAGACTATAAAATAATAAGAATAACGAAAAACCAAACTTTAACACACTGACTGACATAATCCAAACTGACCTGAAACTTAGAGATAATAAACTATAATTAAAACCGAGAATATAGCCGTCGTAATCAATCCAAACGGACATATAGAACTCTGGTTATGAGATTTTAAGGTTTAAGCGAGCTGGTACTGACCAGAATCCGAACAACGAGTCGGGAGTCGGGTTTTGGTCAGTACACTTAACAAAAAAAGTTATCTAGACCGAAGCTAATTCCAACCAGAAGATGGAGATGTTGACAAGTCAACTAAACTTGACTAAAACACCCCTTGACGGGCCGGGATCAAATTGACCACCAACTCCCTTAATCAGTGAAATTGATTGAGGGCTTTTGTTTATTGAATGAAAAACTACAATATTACACAAGACAACTTACCCAAACGAGATTAGGAACTAAGAGGAAATTGAGAGCAATTGATGTCTTGAACTTCAAAGTCAACAAGCCTTGAACAAGCTTGATAAATTGATGAAGATTAAGATGGTTGAATGAGTGAATTCATGTGGGTAGCTAGATGATGGCTGGAACAAGTGGTTTAGGGTTTAGGGAAAATATTATAATGAGTAATACAGAGATTAATGACCTAGTTAAGCAATTAATCGGTTAAGAAAACCGAATTATGCATTAATTACGAAACTTGGATCTTTTGATCAATATAATCTTAGGGAACTAGTGGGGAATTAACCTAAACATTATACTATACTAGATTACTTTTCTTGGGGCTCAAAATTCATGATTTGGGCTTGATTAGGAAAGATTTAGCACTGATAACGAATTAACGAACCAAATAACAAACAAAAACTGTCCAGGGACCTAACGCCTCCTCCCCGGTCCGACGTGGCGTGAAGTGGTGTGCAGACTTTTCCAACTTGTCATTTTTAGTCCCTGAACTTCCAAAAATGCATTTTGAAGCCATTTTAAGCAATTTTAAAGGTTTCTAAGAATTGTTTGATAAGTTTAAAAGTTATTAAAATATAAAATTAATTAAACCAAGTTAAATACTAATAAATATAAGTTTTTATTAATACGAAAGGTTCAAAATATATTCTCGAGTCGGGTAAACGAATACAAATTCAAATACGAAAAATTTGAGATGTTACAAAAAGTTTTGTTTATCCTCGCATTATTGTGCTTTCTTTCTTCATACACGACTACAACATATTAGGAAGAGAAGAAAGAAATAGGATTGTTAAAAAAATGTACTTGCATTGAAGAGTTATAGGTTTACATGTGTTTGACTAAGATGTCAATTTTAGACATTAAAATATTGCACGTAATATTTTGCGGATTGTTTCCTTTAATTTTATGTAATATTAAGTATGGTGGTATTACATTACTTCTGACTATCAAAGCCCTTAGGTTATTCTAAAATAGCTAGAGAAGAGAAATTCTTCTTAACTCTTTTCTTATTTAACGAAATTGATAACATAAAACAACGAAGACACAAAACTAATCACCCTTATTAATAGTAGATACCTAATAATATTGGTATACATGTTCACATTGACTCAACTTCATCCTTGACATCATTGTCTTCCGTACGAATCCACTCAATAAATTTGCTAAGATTTTTGTATGAACGCCCTCCTTCTTGGATATCACTTTTAACCTTTTCTTTAATAATCAAAGCCTGAATTCTGAATTTATTGTCTTCGAGTAGCTTCTCAACCTTATCTTTTATCTCTCCTCGAATAACGATGCCAGCTTCATCTTTTTTAAACCCTAATCCAGTCTTCCAAATGTCACAAATATAAACCTCGTTAAGAAACTGATCGCCAAAGTATGGCCAACACAAAAATGGTAATCCATTTGTCAAACCTTCTAAAGTAGAATTCCAACCACAGTGACTCACAAAACATGCTATCGAAGGATGAGCTAAGACCTCCTGTTGAGGTGCCCAGGTCACAATCTTTCCACAAGACTTGACTCGGTCAATATAACCATCTGGGAAGGCAGTTGAGGTCTCCTTGGTCATACCGGGCCGCAAGACCCACAAGAAGGATTGGTTGGTTAGTTCAAGTCCAAGTGCCAATTCTTCTAACTGCGTTTGTTGGAAGATAGTGAAACTCCCAAATGCAATATAAATGACAGACCTTTCCGGCTTTTGATCAAGCCATGCTAAGCACGAGCGGTCTTCTTTCCAGAAATGGCCTGCTTGGGAAGCAAGTCGGTTGCTTGCTAAAAGCGGGCCTATTTGTAATAACTTTGGGTACAGGTTAAATGCCGCAAGCTCCATTTCAGTAGTTGAGTTGCATATAAACCATGGAGTTATTTTATACATTTCTTCAACATCTACTATAATTTTAAACATCGTTTCCACAGTAACCACATCTTCAAAGCACAACCACACGAGGTTCTTCGGTTTTATAGGTGGCATAGTCTCTGACAGTCAGAATTATTTGTTCACTTATAGGTATGCCTACAATACAATACAAAGTTCAAGAAGAACTAAATGAATCCTGTGGACATAGAATTTTTTAGATTAGTAGGTGGCATATATTTTAACTAAATACTTTTAACTTTTGAAAGTTCTTATACTTTTAGGTGGTTTGCCATCCTTAGGAAGTCATGACAAGTTTTTTTTCTTTTGGATTTCACTGGTTCCAAAGGTGAGTGTCAAATAAACTCAATAGAGTTTTTACCAAATTTAACCCATGGTCCATGGTATTTCAAAAAACTATATAAAGTTTGCTTGGGACCGAAGCCTTGGTAAATCCTAAACTACGTGCTCATCCAAGAAGTTATCAAGACATATAATGATATATTATGAATTATAATCATATATACATATCTCACCATTCTCGTTTATGATTCCGTCTTCAATTAATTTCTTGTAGCGCAACATGGGCGCCAATGTAGCAACCGATGCAGGCCAAAAGGCCGCACTTCTAATTCCCATCTTCTTTGCCACTCGTATAGCCCATCCCATGTTAGCATCAGCAATAACACACGTGATTTTGTTGCTTTCTTCTTTGCTAATCATCTCTATAAGTTCTTCTAGCTTGTCAGGCATGGTTTCTAGTATCGACAAGATCAACTTACCAAGGTCACCACTGTCATCCATCGGTTCTAAACCATCAGGGATCGAGACCATTTGTATCAGATCTCCAAAGTCATCATGGTCTAACCAATTGCTTGTCACGAGCTTGTGAGTGACCTCTGTGTTTATGAATGTAACTTTGACTCCTTGTTTTACTAAACATTGAGAAAGCTCCAAAGTAGGAATCACATGACCTTGTGCAGGAAAAGGTATTACGAGAACATGAGGTTGTAACTCTGCCATTATTAGGAACAAAAGCTTTCTTGGGTGTTTTAAGTAAATATTGTGTGTGTGTGAGAGTATATATATAGTTTCTAGACTTTGTTTGAGTTAAGCTTACTTCCAACTACTAATATTTTATCTTTTCTTAGATTTCTTATTTTTTTTGGACATCAGTTAACCAGTGTATAATAAAAACCATGTTTTGAATCTGATTTGGAGGTTTTTGAATGTAGTGGATGCCGTGCATGGACTACAATATAGGAAACTAATTTTATCCTGACATTAAATTAAATGGAGGCTGCTGAAATTACAGAGTATCACCTCCTTCTGGTAAACTATTATAACAAATTTTCATTGCCGGATGTATTAAATCAATGACATTATTTAGTGGAGCTATATCACTATTACAAACGCAAGTATTCGATACGGCGTAGCAAACACCTTTGCTACGGAGTTGCTATGAATTTGTTCGTAATTACATGTCTCATAGCTATATCTTTTGTGCTACGGATTTTAATTACAAAATCATACTTTGCGACGGCTTTAACAACAAAAGGAGACGTCGCTATTTTAACTATGGGTTTTTGTACGAGTTTTAGCTATGGAGTCACGTTTGCTACAGTTTTGCAACAAAAAAGTCATTATTTTAGCTACAAATATAGAAAAAAAAAAGTTTGTTACCTATTTTTAGCTATGAAAATTTGCTACAAAGTTTGTTACCTATTTTTAGCTATGAAAAGTTTGTTACCCACTATGATGCTTTGTTGCCTCGATCTCCGTGCACAGCAGCCAAAATGCTACATTTGCGGAACCCTGCCGTCAAAACCGCCACAACCGCTACCAAAATTTTTCATAGGATCCATCTAATTGTCCTTGAACAACCCCCTCCCCCCCTCAAAAAAAAGAAAAAAAAAGAAACACATTTATTCCTCCAGGGCATTATTTGTAATGCAACCCTTATTTTTTTATGACAGAATTACATAAATTGTTCTTTATTTTTATATAAATATATTCTTTTAATTATTAGAATATCTTTTTTAAATAAAAGGGTAAAATGACTTAGTTGCCCTCATGTGCAATGTGCATGATCAGATTTAACAAAAAAAACTAGCTGGGTTAGGACCGAATGACAACCAGTGTAGCAATTGAAAACATAAAGTACAAAACATTTCAATTTTAAAAGTAAAAAACAAGCGATAAAATCTGCTAAAAAAACAATTTATATAATTAGTCTTTTCTTATCTATCTATGGCCTACCCAAGAGAGTTGGCCCATAAGTTTATTTTTGAGGTAGTACAAGCTTTCTTTCATCTTCTCTTTAGATCCTTCTTATTCGCCCCATGGCAAATTAACAATTGCATCACTAGTCCGCAATCTTGACTAATAAGTGCACCATATTTTTATATTTGTTCCACGAGTCTTGATTAACAATTACATCACTAGCGTGACTATCAATATCACCAAGTGCAGTGGGGCGGTTTTGGGGGCAAAATCACCCCTTTATCCCATAAACTCTGCCCCGGGCGATTTTAGGCAATTATTATGGTTGGGGAGGGGGGGGGGGGGGACAAATGCATGTCGCTTGCTTGTGATTGAAAATAAATATTATATTATTTATGTGTGTGTAATATATATATTTTTTATATCTGTGTTTACGATTACAATTTTGAAAATTAGTTTTTATACATATTTATGTTTTTTTACAGATATGTAAATTTGTTAGTATATAAATTTTACACATATGTAAACTTGTGATTAATATATGCACTAAATTTTTTTTATATAAAATATGATAAAACGACTCTTAAATAATGTTAATATATAAAAAAATTTAAAAAAATGTTTGGTTGTAAAGAGTTCCTAAGAGTTCTTAACTTTTTTAGAGTTCTTAAATGATACCAACCCTATATATATATATATATATATATAATTGGGATCGTATGAGAATCATTTGAAAATTAAGAATTTTGAGAACCATTTTGAACCACAAAAAAACACTTCAAGAATAAAAATAAAAATATAATAATAAAATTATAAAACTAAAACAAATGAGAAATAAAAAAGTAAGAAAGCCAAAACGTTTACCTAGCATCCTGGTTTCATAAAAAAAATCTCGGTTTTGCTAAATTATACATATATGCTACATATATGTATAATAATTATAAACACGCATATACATATATGTATATATGCATTTTATTTATACACATATGTACAATTAAGATACATGATAATGTACATATGTATATATTATGTAACTGCAGATTAAATAATAATATACATATATGTATAATTTAGCTAAGTCGATATTATTATTATTGTTTTATGAAATCGGGATGATAGATAAACGTTTTGGTTTTTTACTTTTTAAAATTTTTGTTTTTTTTTTTGTTTTTTTTTCTAATATTTTTTCTAAGGGACCTGTTGTTGTACAAAATGGTTTTTAAAGTTCTTAATTTTAAAAAGTTTTCTTAGGATCCTCATCATATATGTAATGTGATGAGATAATATCTTTGACTACAAACCACTACACTATAAAATAAAAATCGCTCCCCTTACTGACATGGTGCCGCATGTCAAAAATCGACAATCAATATAGCCCCTCCACTATGCGTTCGCCAAAATAGAAAAAATCGACATTGCAATGCCCCTCCACTCCATGTGATCTTTTCTTTTCCTCTGTTTTATTTTAAATACTCATAAATATAAACGTGACATAGGATCTTATAAACCATTAACATATTTCGTTTTGATTTATTACACTTTCTAGATTATTTTCTCAATAGCCTATTGCATATATAAATGACTTAATATAATATATTTTATAACGATATGCATTTTAATGAGTAGCGAATACGCAATATGAGTACCTAAGATGCACCAAATAGAGAACAAAATATGTAAACTCGTTAAATCTTTGTATGGCTTGAAGCAAACACCAAAACGATAATACCAAAAGTTGGATTATTTCATACTTGACCATGGTTTTAAAATAAACAAGTGTGACAAATGTGTCTGTGTGAAAGATACACCCAAAGGTTATGCAATATTATCCCTTTATGTAGATCATATGCTTATCGCTAGGAGTGATGATAAAATGATCAGTTCCACTAAAGACATGTTGAAAGTAAGGTTTTACATAAAACACATGGGTTTAGCGGATGTGATTCTCAGAGTGAAGATAACTAGAACCCAAAGTGGTATTGTCTTAAGCCAAGCTCACTACCTGGACAAGATACTTGAGAAATGCAGCTTAGAGAGCACACGTGTAGCTTATACTCCGGTTAATACCATCCAACATTTGATAAAAAGTTGAGGAGATGGTGTGGATAAATAAGAGTACTTAAGGATCATAGGTAGAGTATAATGTATCTTCTGACATGTACTAGACCTCACTTGGCTTATGTTGTGAGCATATTCAGTAGATATACTAGCAACCCAAGTTCTAAACATTGGAAACGTATAACTAAGGTTCTAAGGTACCTGAGATACACAAGAGATTATGGACTATATTATAACTGTGATTCATTAGTGATAGAAGGATGCGCTGATGCAAACTAGATATCGGATACAAAAGATTCAAAATCTACAAGTGGAGTACCTCAAACATCAATTGCATGAATTAAGGTTACTGAGGGGGAGTACCTCAAACATGAAAAGGGATTTTAATACTTCCTTGTCCATTGCTATAACAATTTAGTGATATCAACGAGGTTACTTACAACTTGTAATGATTTGTGTAAAATGATCTATGTGAAAGAAAACTACGGTTACTTTTAGTGTTATTGGGGGTGGGGGGGGGGGGCACAATTCCTAGAGCTCTCGCTCGACAAATGTTTCCATGACCATAATGGATACGAAAATAAGGGGTTGACTAGATGAGGAAGAGTTTTATGTGAGTGTATTAATTAACGTATATAAATGCTGGTTGTTCGAATATATCGTGTCCGAAGTATGTTTTACAAAGGAATGTTTAAAGCTAACGTTGGCTATCTGGCACTACTCAACCGTTGAAATGCATTGTTGAAACTTGAATGAACGGATAGATCTCTATTCATGTGGGAGATTGTTGGAAATACTTGGATACATGTGACAAAAATGACTTTTTTTCACTAAGTATGAAAATATATTTTTCGCATTTGGATATAGTTAAAATATATGCATTTGTGGTTAATATAAAGGCTAACTGTTTCGTTTGTTTTCTGTGTTGTGAGAGCTTCGTAAAACTGCATCCTAAATGAAGCTAAGATGAATGAGATATTAATGCTCGAATTTGGGTGTTTGAATTGTTAAAGCTATCAAAATCTTTAACAAAATAAAGTGGAAGAAGGTGGAAGAAGTGTGATCTTCTCTCACATTATGGAGAGACAAAACCTTAACTGCTTTACAAGGAGGAACACTTTTCACTTGGTGTTGTCTTTAAAGGGGCCACACTTAAGTGAAACCTTGAAGGGTGTAAAGACACCCTCAATTCGCACTTGCGCAACGCATGTGCATGCAGCATGCCCTATGAACACAATGTCGTGGTTTTACGGCCTCCTTAGTATTTTTAGTGTGGTACTGTTCCAGGCTTGGTAATTCAGTTTCCATGCTAACCAGTTACACACATGAACAGATACGCGCGGCGTTGCGCCTACGTAGCGGTTCCGAAATCGTCTACCCGTGTTGCACCGCTGCTGCGTGCTTTACGGGTCCAGGTATTTTTCGCGAGCCTGTGTGGCATGCTGCATTGTCATGAAATGCAGAGCAACGTGTCGGTGCACGCGATTCTTCAAATCTAAAAGCGAAACTCTTTTTATATGTATTGAGAGACACTTGCAACTACGACAACACACAAATTATAAGATACAACCAAATACTTCATATTTTTCTACTTCTTTCTTTTGAGTTTTGAGTTTAAATTCGGGTGGCCGTGTCCTCTTCAACAACATGCACTACTTTGGTTGTTATACCCTGGTATATAAAAGGATGCTATTGAGAGACCCACAGCCTGTTTTAAGGGACACGTTTGAATACGAATCCTAAGCCAGTTTATTGCTTTATCAATTTTCTTACATCTCATTTAACTAGTATTTTTATTTGCAAGTACAGTAATTTACTTTTTCATTTTCTTTTATATATTGTAATGAAATTTAATAAAAGCATTTTATTTTTATTTTTATTTTTATTTTATAAAGGGCTTCTTACAAACAATTTTGTATCGGTTGCACAATTCATAGATTAATGACCCAAACATGGCATTTAAAGAATATCATTACTTTGCTACCAAAGTTATGGGTGTGAAATCTATGCACCTATGGTTTTTGTAATACAAGTGAATTTATTAGAATGAACATTTTAGCAATATAATTTCTTTCAATATATATTAAAAAAAACAAAGTTAAAATGATAAGTGTAATAAATTGTTTCAGTAAAATCGTTTCTTTATATCAAAGACCAAATAATTCAATGGTAGTTGTCGCTACAACAAATAAGGTGTAAGAGAAGGGTATCACATTCTCAAGGGTTGTCAGCTTCATCACCTCTTTCTTTTGAACATGTCAACATGAAAGAACTCGACTGAGCTCTCTTGACCACCCTCTAACGCTCAACAATAGTCACTTTCACGAAGAAAGAATATAGGTAAAGTAGACAACGAATATATGTAAGTATAAGGAGCATGGACTGATATGGTCACTAAGACTGCTCGTGCTAGCTATAGACAGCTTGATCACTTCGATTGAACGCTTCAGCAGCTTAGGAATTGTTTCTGCAATGAGAGTAGAAAGAGTATTTCTAGTTAGAGAGAGGTGTATTCGATCGTGAAAAATGTATATTCAATGAATGCATGATCCTTAGTCCTTTTATAGTGAGAAGTATGTGTGTGACCGACTATGTTACTCTGTATAAGTTTTTGGTGAAAGGGATTGTCTAGGTCTTGTTTACCTAGTGTATTTAAGCTGGTCTCTCCCCCCCCCCCTCCCTCTTTTAAGATCAAGATTAAGGGGAATTGACATGTCTGTAGGTGTTGATCTTGTAACATCACAAATTATCGTAGGCAATAAGATGAAGTATTTACTGGCTTTGACGTTGGTGATCCAGCGAGCTACCCCTGTCATCAGTAGTCCTATGGCTTTCTTATGAGAGGTCGTACGTAGTTCAGTCTTGCATTTAACATTTTGTTCCAGTTGAGTCGGTGGATTTTTCCAATTGTGAGTTTCCTCAGGATGGGCTTGGTCACCATGATCTTCGGGTGGAAGGGTGATATAGGGCCTTTGATATTAAAAAAATCATTTTATATATAATGAATTTAAATTATATTCGATTTATTGCAAATAAATCAATACTAAAAAAGTCTTTTATTTCCCAAATTGTTTAGATACAGTTATGCGCATCCAAACAAAGTGTTCAAGTCTTGTTGACATATATAGGTTATTATCCATGCATGTTTCCAACAAATTTTTCCTCAAAAAAAAAAAGAAGAAAAACTCTTGCCACGGATTCTTTTATAACGTAAATAAACGAGTGATGCATCAACTTCAATGAAGCCGCTACCGAAGAAACACGGATCCTATCCCCGGGTACGGGTATTGGATCCAATGAATCAACAGGGTAAGATACGATAACTACTGACACGATATGAGTATGACTTCCTGAAGTCCAGTGACCGGAACCTGCAAAACAGACACCGTAAGTCTCGTTACAGGAAGGACAAGGGGGGGGGGTCTTCCTGTAACCACCATCCGGCGTGAGAATCAGTAATCTTCGTAGAGGAGAAAGTACTGAAGAAAATACACTAAGTGTAGTCAGAATGTAGGTGAGTGGATGAATACCTCATACCGTTTGACAAGGTACTTATAGCCGAAGGATGTAGGAAGGTGATTGGGCCAGCCGTCCTCTTCTAGAAGATCTCTGATAACCGTCTGGATGCGTGTCCTCTTAAGATAGGTTGAACTATACGTCCCATGTGCATGGGTATAACAACCTGGACACGCGTTGCCCAATGATAGGACGGATCACACCCTGGCCATGTGCACGGTTATAACAACCTAGCCAGGTGTCCTTTATTCATTGGTTGATATGTCACGTATTCCCAAGTAAGAATCGTGAACCTTCTTCTAGAGAGTAGTTATTTAGTGACAGTTGGCCTGCTGGCATTGTCTTCTGGTTGTTTAGGCGGACAGACGTCCTATCCTGCAGAAGACTTTTGAGGGTGCCAGGATCCTTCCGCGCATGTTATGAGGACGTTCCTCCTCTACCGTGATATGCGGGTGATCCATATGTCCCGCGGGTGGCCTATTAGAGGTCTCTCTGTAACCCGCGGGTGGTACTTAAGTGTATTTGGGTCTTTTTGGTATCCTACCTCTATAAGTTCCCCCAGTCCGGTGTTTCTTCCGTGTGAAGTTTTTATGCGGATGAAATTATGGACTTAACGTATGTTGGGGATTTTTGAATTTTTGGAATTAGGTAGAAAATATCTTCTGTTGATATGGATAATCATAAAAAAAGGACAAGTTGACCACTCGCAAGCGCGTGAACAGATGATGGAACGTTTTTGACGGCTGTCACTGTACCTGACTGTGCAACTTTTTCTCTTTTTTGAATTTCCCGCGTGACGTGGCAGTCACTGATTGGGCGGTGATTTTCTCTCACTACTGTTCATATCCCATCGCATTAATTGCGATGGGAATAAATAAGGAGAGACTCATTCTATTCAAAGTTTTATCACTCTTTTCTTCTGATTATCTTTTTAGTTTTTCTGAACTTCTCATATATCTTTCTTCTATCTTATTGAATTCTATTATAATGTCGAACGTTCAGACTGAAGTTGATGAAATAGAAGTTTCATGGGATTACTAGGAGTACGAAAAATTACTGGAAACTTATGGTATTCCACCTGAGTGGGGACCGAAGTTCCCTTCCCCTGGTTCTATTGACAGTTTCCCACCGCCTGGGAAAATGGCTGTATATGCTGATTATTTCGTTTATGGGAATTTCCGTTTTCCCATAACGAAGTTTTTCCAGAAGATATTAACCGCCTATGGAATCCATTTATCTCAACTGCACCCGCGTGCTGTGATGCAGATTCGTCACTACGAATTTGTATGTATAGCACGTGACATGGTGCCCCACTTTGATCGATTTTCGGTTTTTTTACCGTCTTGCTAACCGTAATTGTTGGTATACGTGTCAAGGATTTTCTGACCGGAGTATTGGGTATGAAGTTGAAAAATTGTCTACAGACTGGCGTAGCAAATTTTTTTGGATATCTGAGGATGTGGTACCTTAGCCCATGGTTCGTCGGCCGGTGAACTCCGCCCTTCTGGAGGTTGTCACAGCTGCCCATGAGGGTCGTGAGTGGTATCGTGTTCTTACTATGGAGCCCTCACCCATGCGTGCCTTGCCGGAAGAAGCTTTAGTGTGGGCAGGCATGAGTCGTTTGTGGCCAACGGAGTTCATGGAACCCATTTTTGCGGATCTGAATGAGCGTAAGTTATCTTTTATTGTCTCTTCTCTTCCTTGAATTCTTTTATGATTAAGTTTCTATCTTTTTCAGGTCGGAGTTCTATGTTCAATGCTCTTTTTGAGGATAGGGGTTGTGTCCGTAAGAGCATCCGCGAGGCGGGAGACCAACCTATTCTTGAAAAGACCAAATCCCAATTTCTTTTCCTGAAGAAGGTTCGAGCTGAACCTATAATTTCGGGTGCCACCTTTGAAACAGGTGCGTATGTTCTAAACCCTCCTCCCCTTACTGCCATTACTTCCGATGGAATGATTGCCATCTTAGCATCAAGCGATGATGATGGTGATGCTTTATGACAAACTGAAAATTTTTCTTACTTTTTCAGACACTCATCACGACTTGACACAAATTTTCGGGACGAAAATTCTTTAACATGGGAATGATGTGACAATCGTCAATTTCAGGTTAACTCAACTCCGTCAATTCAAGCTTAAAGATTACTGAATCTATAACGCACACCTCATTACATTTAAACTAGGGTTTAAATGACGTTTAACACTTACTACATGTGTAGTCTTTCGGGATTTGCACCGAAACGCAAACGAGTTGACGCAAACGATTGGTGAAAAAACGAAAAACGTCAAAACAATAATTATGTGATGATTATGTGTTAGACTTATGTGTTATGTGATAACATTGTTATAAACGTTAACTCAATGTGCTAGAACTAGTTAATTAAGTTAGAAAAGTAACATTTGAAAGTGGAGGGACCTAGATGTAACATGTTATTATTATTAATAATAATAAACCTAAAACTCTAATCTCCCTCTTTCCCTCACTAGACCGATCGGCCAGCCCCCCCTCCCCCTCTCTTGCGATCGCCATTCACACACACACATACAAGCAATCTTTCAAGCTTTTGATTGAAGATTAAGGTGCTAGGAAGGTATAAACAACTATCCTATGCATCCTCTATGCTTAATTTTAGATTTTCAATGGGTTAATTATAAACCCTAGGTCCGATTTCTATATGTTATTGTGTTCATATGATTTTGTTTGATTTGATGGTGTATTGATGATGATTTGATAACTAGAATTGATATTGTTACATGTTAATTGTTGTGTCTTTGATTTTGAGATCAAATAAAACCCTAACCATGTATGTATGGTGAAATTGATATGCATGGATAGTGGTTATGGTGTTTAGAGTGTTATATGAACGGATTATGATCCATAGATGGTTAATATGTTGAGTTTTGTTGCAAACAGTTTCTGGACAGATTGTGTTGTTGATGTTCAATTGACTGTATCTGGGTGTAAATGTGAAAATTGGATGAGATTATTGATACTACAGTAAACTACGTTGAGTCTAGTTTCTAGAAAATATAAATTTGCAATTTTTGGACGTGTATAAGTTAACCTTTATGATTTTACAAAAACGTTGTGCAAAGCTGAGTTGTTAGACCTGCTGTTAGGTTGTTTTGTAAATGTTATATCTCATGAACTACGAGACCAATTGGGTTGGTTCCACTTCTGGAAGTTGACTTATTGAGTTAGGAACCTAACCCAAGTGGTCTTTCACTTGTTGGATTTTTCATTTAACAGGAATTTTAAATAACATTCTGTTACGCATAAATTTGACTATTGTGAGTTTGCTGTGGTAAATCGATCATTGTGAGAAATATATGTGGAATAAAAATAAAATAAAATATGTTCTGGAAACCTAATACATATATGCTTTTGTGATGATTTTTGGTAAATTAATTGAGATGCTATGATCGGTGGAATAGACTAGTTTTACAAGTAGAATTCTGTCGTTAAGAAACTAGTTGCTGAATTTTGTAAAAGTTGCATGAAACATGGTATTTGCTAATTAATTGTCGTGTTTTGACCAAATTGCCCTTGAAGGGAATGATTGCTAATTAATTGTCGTGTTTTGACCAAATTGCCCTTGAGGGGAATGATTTCTAATTAATTGTCGTGTTTTGACCAAATTGCCCTTGCGGGGAATAATTGCTAGTTAATTGTTATGTGTTGACCAAATTGCCCTCACGGGGAGTAATTGCTAGTGATGTACATTATTAATACATGACATGTAAATAATTGCTCACACATGTAGTGTATCACAAATGTACTTGTTAAAGTCACACACGATTCACAAACGAAACACGAAACATATTGTGTGCATAGGTATTATGTGCCGAGTCTAGAGACTCGATAATAGTTCCGACACTTAGAAAAATCTCTTTGTTGTTTTAGAACGCTAGAGAGAGTTTTTCTGTGACGCGCATCCTTTGGTGATTTATTTTTGGGAATTCTTCGCAAACAGTGAGTTTCACTTACCCCTTTTAAATTGTTTTAAACGCTTTTCACTTGGGGGAGATAACATACTCCGATAAACGCATTTAAGATTTTGTTAGTAAATTATATATCACTTGTAAAGGCTAAGTGGCAAACGAAACATTTGAAGTCCTACACATCGAACCGGTTAATATTTGGAATAGCGAGTCACTGTTGAGTAGTACTACTGGGTTTGACAAACCCCACCCAACGCTAAACTAGACTGGAGGTCGAGCGGGTGTAATTTTGGCTAACACGTACCATGGTCTGGATGACCTGGTGACAAGGCACTTGATAAACAGTCAACTTCGGTGTCGAACACTTAGTAATACTTGTTGTATAGGCTAGCTACCTATCGATATATAATTGATTTAACACTATCTGGTAACGCAAAACGCTTAACGCAAAACGCTTAACGCAAAACGCTGAACGCAAACGCTAAACGCTTTATTTTATATAAACTTGTGAACTCACCAACCTTGTGTTGACACTTTTAGTATGTTATTCTCAGGTAGCCGAGGCGGGCGCGCGGTATAGGATCATACATGGTTTTTGAACATTCTGATATGCAAACATGTTTTTAACTATTATTACTTGGGTTTTTAAGTCGTCCTGCGTGACGCAACTTTTGTCTTTTGGTTTTTACGCTTCCGCACTTAATTTCATTTAAACGTTTTTATGGTTTGATTATAACTAATGATTCCGATCCTGTTAGTTCACACCCTCTGACGGTAAAACTCCGTTAGTGGAATTTGAGGGTGTGACATGCTTCTAAGTTTTCTGCTTCTGAAAAGGAGGGAGACTCTGATGAGGATGCTTCTGAACTTTCCTCTGTCTCAGCTTTGTTGGCAGAGTTGGAGAGGAAGAGAGCTTTCTTAGCTTCTCAGGCAGGTCACATGGGTGTGAAGTCTGCGGATACTGTGGCAGGGCCATCGAAGAAAAAACAAAAAGTGCACCGTCCTAAGAAGCCGCAGTACAGCCTTGCTGACCGTATTGATACTGTCGAAGGTGTGTGTTAATCTTTAAGTAATGTATACTTTTAGGATTGTTTAGCTGATTATAAATTTTTATGCAGATCCGTTAATCTTTAGTGAAGACATATCTGAGAAGATGCCCACCTCAACTTCTCATATCGAAAAACAATCACCTCCTCCTTCAAGGGGAGGGACGGGAGATAAACCATCTACTCCGCCTGATGTTGCTGATACGGAGGACCGGCCGGCTTCTTCTCTAATTTGGATTACCGTAGATGAGAGGATGCCGATTCCTCCGATTGATGCCTCGACGAAAGGGCCCGACGACCGGTCTGATTCTGATACTCGCTTCGACTATCTTTTTCAGACTGGGAGTGTTGTTGGTGATCATCAGAACAATCCTGCTGTTAATGAGGAGGATTCCAGGTGTAAGGCCCCGTTACCGGTAGCCCTATTTTGGTGTTGGATTTACTCATAAACATAGTTCTACAAATCAGAGTTAATTAAAACTTTCGCGGAATAATATAAAACATCAACCATTCATTACAATTATCCATAATTTGTCTTTTAAAACATAACATAAATTATATCATTCAAAACATCATGACAATCTTTAGATGCCAGCCTCTTCAAACTTGCCATGTGTCCATCTCAAACCAGCTGCCTCAATCTGTTAACCTGCGTGCATACTAAAAGTCAGCTACGCTGAGTGAGTTCTAGTTAATCACACATTATACCATACACACTCTTACCATTTATTTATGCATTCGAAGACACATAATAATTACTTTACTATTTTACGTTCATTACGTAAGTTCATACATACGTTCATACTTTATTACTTTCATGCTATATAAGTTCTTGTCCTTTTCTATCTAGGATATTATTAGGGTCCAATCCCTTCCTTTTCTATCTCAGATATTATTAGGGTCTGATCCCTCTTTCCTTTGTCTATCTCAGATATTATTAGAGTCTGATCCCTTTCTTGTCTATCTCAGATATTATTAGGGTTTGATCCTTTTTTACTTCTCTATCTCAGATATTATTAGGGCCTGATCCCTTTCTTCTCTATCTTAGATATTATTAGGGTATGATCCCTCTTTCTTCATCTTCATGCATACTGTCTTTACATACCCATAACATAAATACTTTCTTTAATCATCCATACATATTCATATATTGTACATATATCTATCATACACATTCATCTATCATATAACTACCTCCCTTGATAGCACGTGCAATATCCGAAGATCGTTCACGTACCGACAAGCTTTCATTCACATTTAAGATATACATACATAACATATAAACCATGCAAGGCATACACTTACCAGTTAAGGTAAGTGTATTAACTATCACATCGAGTATGCACACAGCCCCAAAAACATAACAAGGAAGTGGGGCTAGAAACTCACCTGAATGCGGTTACGTTCACCGTTTATGGTAATCCCCTTCTTGAGCTGTGCACGACTAACTGTATAACAATTACACGTATCAATTATCTATCACTACCCATATTGCGTCTCTAGTCTAATTATAACCCTCAACAGACGGGGGTCCGGGGGCAGCGCCCCTGGCAGCGGGGTCTAGGGTTGGCAGCCCCTAGCAGGGTCCAAGGGGCAGAGCCCCTGGCTGGGGTCGAGCTGCCAGGTCAGTTTGGAAAAATTTTATTTCCATTAACTGTCTTAACACATTTTTCCATTAGGATTTTAAATTATTATTTAATTCGCTATCTCTTCGCCATAACGAATTAAGCCTAATTCGTTAGCCAATTCGTTACATCACAATCTAGTTCGTTAACTGATTCGTCGTCTGGTCAACATCTGATTCGTCACTCCAATTCGTTATCTGAACAAGCCCTGATTCGTTACCTTATTCTTAATGAATTAGCGAGTAACGAATCACCTGGTTCGTTGTCTGGTTCGTTATTTAGGCATAACCAATGGGTGAACTGATTAGTTGTTTGGTCATAGCGAATTGGTGAACTAATTCGTTATCTGATCGTAACGAACTGGGATAATCAATTCGCTACCATATCTTAACGAATTGTACAATCTTATCCAGACTTTGACTCATGGGGTCAAAGTCAAAATCGTCAAGAACACCCACAATCAACCTAAACCAGATCTGCAATTAACCCTCAAATCTTAATGAAACATCCCGATTTGGGTATCAATGAACTCGGAATTCCAGCACCAACAAACCCTAACCATCCAATCGGCCAAACATCAATGTTTAAGGGGTGTGATTTATGTGTATACATATTAAGGGTATTTCAAACTAACAATTAGCCTATCAAACTGTAACGGATTTTACTACGGATTAGTTCGTTGGACTCGTTTTCATCACATTCATACAGATCTAGGATCTCCTAAATGAATCCGAACCTAGATGAATGATTTATAGATATAAACTTACCTTAAACGAGTCGAACTACGAACCACGAGCTGGTCTTTGATGTTGTTTGGTCCGTCACGACGTTCCAGCACCAACAAGCTCGGGTTTTCGCCTTCGGATCTTGGTTCGGGTTTGTGTGTGTTTTCCAAGGTGTAGGCTATGGTGTAGAGATGGATAAAATGGAGAGGTTTAGGGTTTAAGGGGTATTTATACTCCCTTAGGTCCATGGACCTAAGGCCCATTCCATTTCTTATTCCATCTTCTAATACCAACCTAGGTGACAAACATGAGCAGTTTGTCCCTCCATGGAACATTACTAACGGGTCTCGGTTTCTCATCCTAGAACCTGTATGGAGTTTGTCGAGCATTGTGCGCCACCTGCTGAGATGACGTATCAACGTGACCTTTCCCGCCATGACCTTCATACGAATGCAGCTTATCATCTAGCTAATGCTTTGGCCGGTAGCCAGGAGGTCTTAAGTGAGTGGCGTACTATAGGCGGGAAGGTGGGAGAAGCTCGTCGAGCAGCCGAGGCTGCGAAGAAAGAAGTTGAGGAGCATCGTATTGCTGCCCAAATTGCTAAATGGAAACAAGCCAACACGGAAAATGCCCTTAAGAGTGAGCGAGATCGTAATGCTGACGCTGCTCGGCGATGGAAAGAAGCTTAAGAAGAAGAAAAATTCCGTTCTTGAAGCTGCTCGGGCAAAGGCTCAAAAGGAGAGAGATGATTTAGCCCGGGCTCAAGAAGCAAACTCGGCTTTGGAAAATCAAGTGACCTTTCAAGGCGCTTGAATCCAAGAGCTTGAGGCGGAATTAAAGTTGCAAAGGGAGCAAACTAAGCTTAAAGACAAAAGTGTTGTTGAGGTTCAAACTGCTTATGACTCCCTCTTGCAAGCTTGTGAGGAAAAGGCCGCGGAATCTCAAGCTTCTCAAGTGCGAGCTGAACGCACGGAGCAGGACCGTCAGTGGTTCCTCACTCGTGGGGTTGATGCTGTAAGTTATACTTTGACACTTGTTGCTTAATTCTCATTTTTTGATAATGAAAACTTATATTTTTACTCTGACAGGTCGTCCGCCATATCAAGGGAAGTAAGGAGCTTAATGACAGCTTTGCCAATGTGATGGCTGCTTATTCTTCACTTGGGCGTGTCATGGGTTTTCACAAAGGAATGAATTATGCTCAAAGTAACCGCACATTTAAGGATCATCCGCTCCATGGTGTAGACGGCAAACAAGATCGTGCTAAACGGGTTAGAGAGCACGACGCTTTGGTCTTCCCTTTACAAGATATGCTTCCGCTGATGACGGCGTACAACATTTGAAGAGCTATCTTGGTGAAGAATCTGAGGATGACTCTTCAGAAGACACGTCTTTGAAGGCTCTGGAAGACCAAACAGCCTCGAATCCTTAGGATAGGTTTAGATGTTTTGTAACTTGCAATTGTTCTTTCTCCCTTTGTAATCGTTTTATGGGTTATTAATGAGAAAGAGCCTTTTGTCTTTTGTGAACATTCTACTTGTTTGAAGAAAATATCCTTAGAAGATATTTTTGAAAATTACAACTTTTTGAAATGTTTGAAAGTTTGGATAACTATGTTGACGTGGCGGAAAGAGGAACTTCTTTGAGGACAACTGACAAGACGTGTATGACGTCATTGACAGCCTGTGTGCACTATCTTGAAATTTTCGCCTGACGTGTCAGTCATCCGGCGGTCCGCGATTTCTCTATCCTCTGGCACTCCATCAGGCACATTAATTGCGATGAGTATAAATAGACCACTTATGGTTTCCATTCAACTTTGATCACTTTCAGAATTCCTTTCTTTCAAACATTTGAGACTTTTCAACACTTTCTGAGATTTCTTCATCTTTCTGAGATTTCTTCATCTTTCTGAGATTTGAATGGCTAAATAAAAGAAAGGTGCCCCTGCTATCAACGAAGTTGTCGTAGCCCTTAAAAAAGAAGATTTTAACGATGTTGTTCACGTATATGGATTGGCGACGAAATGGGAGCCAGAGCGTCTGGCTAGTGGTTCCATTGCCACTAGTCCTCTTCCGAAGAAAATGGCTGTATACATGGACCATTTTACGACAGGGAACTTCCGGATTCCGGTGACGAAGTTTGTCCAATCAATCTTGACGACTTATGGGATTCATCTCTCACAGAGCCATCCCTTTGGGATGCGGAGGATTCGACATTTCGAATTTTGTTGCCGAGCTCACAACTTTTATCCCTTTGTTGGCATGTTTGCCGTTTTCTATAAAATGACCTTCCGCGATGGGTGGTACAGTTTTGCATCTCTCGAGAAGAGGACCATAGGCACGGAATGGATCCGTAGCCTTCATGGCTGGAAGCCAAAGTTTTTCTGGATCCGAGAGGATGTCATTCCTTTCACGATGACAAAACGCAAGGCGGAGGCTCCCATGCCTGTGGTTCCTGCCGCCGCTCATGAAGATCTGTCATGGTTTAAGACACTGACTTCTACCCCAACTCCCATGCGTCCCATTCACGAGGGAGCGATGGTGAGTGCGAAGATTAGCCGTTTGTGGCCATTTCCTGACTTGGAACCGTACTATGAGAAGCCCGATAAGAGTAAGTTTGTTTATCTTTCACTTTGTGAGCGGGTAATTTCTGACTTGGTTTACTTGTTTATATAGGTGAAGGTTCTGCCTTCAACACTTTATTGGATCAAGAAGGGGGCATGATGGTACGTCTTCCGATTGAACCAAGAGATGGTCCCTTTTTGGACCAAACTCGCAACAATTTTTTATTCCCTACCGTCATTTGTCCGGAGCCTGTGGTCTCTGAACCTATGTATGCCAAAGGTGAGAAGTACGTTCGAGAAGCTATACTCAAAGGTGAGGGCATTCCACAACCCCGACCCGTGACTGCCATTACGTCTAGCGGAGTGATCGTACTCTTTTCGTCTAGCGAGGAGTCGTCACTTTGTGAAGAAGTTTGTTCAATTGATGCTAATCAAGCTGTGGACTCAACTGCAGGTCTCACCCGTCAACGAGCCACTACTAGTCAGGCAGCGGGTCAAGATGATGTTGATACTGCTGCGGAAGGTAAGGGTCCGGTATCTGATGATGTTGCCGCTGAGGATAAGCGTCCAGTTGTTGACGCGGACATTTTTAAGGTGGCGGGCAAGCGCAAGGTTAATTCGGTTAAGGTTGTCCCAAAGAAGAAAAAATCCAAGAAGACAAATCTCGCCGCCTTGGAAGCTCGTTTGAACCAACTTGACGCAGACGATCCTTCGTTAGGTAAGCAAACCCCCCCCCCCCACTTTTTAAAAAAAAAAAAAAAATTCGTTACCTGCTGTGGATTAGAGTATTTTTAACCCATTATTAATATTTTTCAGTGAACCTGGATAACCTTTCTGAAGGTGTTTATGGTTTGAAAGATTCACCTCTTCGTCCGCCACCGCCACCTCATAATACTGCTAAGGATCCAGTTGTTGTGGTGGATGACTCTCCTTTGAAGAATAAGGAAGCCGACATTTCTGAACATGCCAAGATGTCGCGTCCTTATAATGTTCATCACTTCAGGGATCAGGGAGGTGTGAGTATGTTTCCTCATGCTCCTCGAACTTCCATAGATCCCCAGGAGGAAGATCCCACCCCGCATCACCCAAATTGGTCCTTACGTCAGGATTCTAAATTCCGCGACGTGGATCTCTGTTCAGAATTTTTGCGGGAGAGCCTTCCTCATGGTGAGAGGGAGAGACGTCGCCGTAGTATTCGCCAAGAATTACTGAACTCCAATTCTTACTACTTGGCGAATGCTATCTCCACTAACCAGGAAATAACCAGAGACTGGTTGGTGATTAACGAGCAATGGGACGAGCTGGCGTCCGCTGCATCTGATGCTAAAGAGGAAGCTCTTAAAGCTATAAACGAGGCTAGAGAAGCCAGCCAGGCTCTGGAAGTGGAGAAGGTTGCTCGGTCCGCTGTTGAGGAGGCCAGGGTTATTCTCCAGAATCAATTGGATGAGCAAGCCAAACTAGTGGAGGCCCTTCGAGCTGAATTGGCGGCCAAGGACAAGCGTTTATCTGACATTAACGCTAAGAACCGTGACCAAGCCTTAGAGTGCGCCGGTCACAAAATGGAGCTTGTTCAGGCCAAAGCGGATCAAAAATGGCTACTAGCGAAAGCCATCCCCAAGGTATGTATCTTGCTCTTACCATAAATAATCTAAATATTTATAGTTATTTATGTATAATTTTTTTAACAGGTCATCGCCGACGTTCGGGCTAGTGATGAACTTGGGAATTGTGTTGCTATTCTTTTGAAAGCTTCTAAACAAGCTGGCCGTCAACTGGGTTTTCAAGAAGGTTACCAGTTTGGCTCAACTTCCAGGCTTCTTGAGGAGTATGTCTTGGCTGGTCAAGATACTACCGCTATCCTTAAATAGAAATCAAGGGATTTTGATTCTTTGAAATTTTCTTTAATGGAGAAAATATCCTAACTTGCTGATAAGGAAGACAGCATCCAATAATTGAAATCCCTTCTTGAACTTGATGAAGAAGATGAAGGAGGAGAAGATGTGGGAGGCGAGGGTGCGAGACATAACGATGTCGCGCCGTAGATAGATTTTTCTTTTCCTTTGTATTTAAACTCCCTTGTGTCTTGTAATCCTATTTTGTTATGAATAAAGTAGGCTTATTTTTACATCCGGTACACTTTGTTTATTTTTCATAATATAAATGTTTGGAGGATATTCTTTGTGTACTAATAAAGGATTACATAATAATACAAGTCGTAAATGACTGAAATGGAAATTTCTATAACTGAGGCATAAGCCGAATTACAAGAAGTGAAATTACATAGGTTGTGAACATCTAATTAGGCACGCAGGCCAAAAAGAAAAACAAACTGCATGTAGCATTTCTTTAATTGGGCTCCATTCCAAGTTCTAGGGATCTCAGTCCCATCCAACTTTTCCAACTTGTAGGCACCTTTGAATAAAACTTTTTGAATTTTATAAGGTCCCTCCCAAGTTGGGGCCAACTTGCCCGGAGGCTTCATTATTGCGGAAGCCAAAGTCTCCCGCGTCAAACTCACATCTTTGAATCCGCGAGTTATAGTACTTTTGTATCTGGCGTTTATAATTATGCTCGCGGATTGATGCCAATTCTCTTCTTTCCTCGAGGAGGTCAAGGTTCATCCGGAGTTCATGATCATTATCTTCAATCATAAGAACTCTGGCGGATGGGATTCCAATTTCAGCCGGAATCATGGCTTCTGTGCCATAGGTTAAACTAAAGGGGGTTTCGGAATTACTGGAATTCCTTTGAGTGCGGAAGGCAGATAGTACATGGGGTAATTCATCAACCCAACCCGTCTGTTTAGTTCCCAATCTTGCCTTAATTTCTTCTTTGATGGTCCGATTGGTTCTCTCAACCTGACCATTCGCTTGCGGGTGGGATACAGAGGTGAAAATTTGAGAAATGTGTAACTCTTTTAGCCATTCTTGTAACCCACTGTCCGCGAACTGAGTTCCTTTATCGCTGACGAGTTCTAGAGGAAGACCAAACCGGTATATTATGAATTCCCACATGAATTTCTTAACACTTACTGCTTGTCACACCCCGCCAAGGCGGAAGTACGGGCATGTAACGTCATGTATACCGTAAGCATATGATTATCGCCAACATACATGTCTTAGGATACCAATAGTATTAAAAAGTGTTTACAAATCATAACTGATTTTTAAACAAAATGTGTTGAAAACAATTAGAAGGTTTCTCGTATATGACCCTACACATCGGTAGGGCTATACAAGCAAAATCCTCCAAAATGGTATCCTAATTATGCATTGAGGTCCCGTCTTCATGATTCCTTTATGAGCGTTGTTAATTCCCTGAAAAACATACGTTTAAAAAGTCAACACAATGGTTGGTGAGTTCACAGGTTTTGAGACTCGATATGAAATCACGTTATTCATAAAAAGTTGTATCAGTTCACAAATAAGTATACGATAATCTGTTGAAACAAATATGATAATCCTCCGTAGACTAGCTAAATCTATGAATTAATATGACGAACCCTGAGCCTGTAACCAAACCACGACTTATATCCTTTTTGCCCTGTTCAAATCTCACAGATGGAATATACGCACCCTGTTTCGGTGCAATATCGGAGGTTAGCGCGACTAACCTAACAGTAGGGGGAAATGTCAACGTCAATAGTACTATTCGTATATTCATGTGGCTAACTCCGTTAGCTAATGGTTATAGTATGCAAGCAAGGGACTTATAGCACTACATAGTTCAACTCATGTTTCTCATGTTTGCATAAGGATTGTGTGTTTTGTTTCTAATTATCGTATATAAAAGTAGATGTGTATGTTTTCCACCCCCGGATAAATAAAACAGTAAAACAGTAAAAAGGTGGTAGTGAAACTCACCTCATGAGTTCAGTGACCGTTTCGCTAGCAATTTCAGATTAATCACAGTTCCCCGCCTTTACACGTCCTAAACGCGTAAGGTCAGTTAGTTCGTTATCGACTCGCAAGTCGGTTTATGCTAGTTGCTTTCACCCAACTAGTAGTGTAGATGTTCATGCCGGTTGTTTTCACCAACCAGGCGTTTTGTTTATTGCATCGGTTGCTTTCACCAACCGATCATTTCGTTTAAGGTTTCGGTTGCTTTCACCAACCGATCGTTTCGTTTATTGCGATTAATACTTGCAGTAAAACACAATATATTAATATATTCGTTCGAAATCTTCTAATCGACTTTACATACCATTTTGATCGTTTAATTTGTAAAAATTATTATTTTTACTTCATAAGTATATATATATATATTCAAAATATATTTTTATGTTCAAATCACCGCCTTGACACAACTATCGTTTTCTACATTCCACGTTTATTTCATCAAGTTCGTTTATTCATTTCTTTGTTAATAATGTTTTTCGCCTTCAATGATAGATTACGTATAGTTTTTATTTAAAATTACAACAAGCATTTTAAACATAAACACTTATAAAAATCCATTTCTATAAAATGCATTTGGACTTTTAAGGGTACATGTTTATTCTTCTATTATAAACCATGTGTACTCGTTTATCTTTATATATTCAAATCTAAATACTTGTATATAAGTTTAGTTTTCCATCTTTCAAATATAACTGGGATATAATTTATTTTTGATACAAACTCCAGCTTTTTAACACATGAGTATATATGATATTTTTAGAGTTTGTAATCATAATTTAAGTTCATCTTTCATAGTCTTTATTTTGTATGAAGAAAACCCTTTTAACAAACATGTAAACACCATATTTTACAATAATCTTGTATATGATCACATTTTACATGTTTTTTGATCATATTTTATACCCCTTTTAAATCTTAACCAAAACTCATGGTTATTAAGTTTCAACATACGCATTGGCATATTATTAATCATAATATCAACTTGTATTTTGATCCTTGGGTGTTAGAGCTAGCATAAACACACTTTGTATAAATATAAAGATAGGCTCAAGAGGTTTAGCTCACTTAGTTATAGGATTGAGGTTTAGAAAGAGACTAGAGAGCCTTGAGCTAGTTTCTCCACGTGAAGTTCGTTTATCTTCTCGAAAATAAAAATCTCCTATACCATAGTAGTCTTGAAACACAAGAAGATATAGATTAGTTAGGATGTCCATGCATGCTTGGATATGAACGAGTAGAGATCGAGATCGTAGAGAGAGAAACAGTGACGGGAGTGTGTATATATTTATACCTGGAGAGAGGTTCTAGAGAGGGAGAAGGTGGTGGTGGACGATGATGGCAGTTCCGGACATCTGGCGTGTTGGTTCGCGATAACCGTTGGAGGGTGGGGGTGGTTTATGGCGTTGACGGTTTGTCGATGGTGTGTTGTGGTGACGTTACGGTGATGTTCCGGTGGAGATGGTGTGCCGTGACGGTGGCGTTGCTATGGTGGCTGCTTCATGTTGTGAAGGTGGGACAGTAGGGTGGCGTTTGCTTATGGTGGTGAATGAGGCGGTTGGTGGTGGTTAACCGAGAGGATGGAAAGGGTGATGGGTGGTGGTTTGTTGTTGGGCGTCGGTTTCAAGGAGAAAGAGGACGAGAGAGTGTATATAATACTTAGTTGTGTGTTTGTGCATGAATGTAAGTATTGGTTTATACAAATCATGTGACTGACATGCTTCTTATTTTAATCCAAGTGTGTTGTGAATTTCATTGAGTGTTTGACAAGAATGGAAAAGGTGAAAGATTTTGGGTATGGTGAGAGTGAGGGCAGACACATCACAACGATGTGATATGGTGTGAATGGGTTGTTGAAGTGTTGGTCAATTGATGTTTATCTAGATGTAGGGATGGTATTTTATTTATAAAATATTTTGTGTTGTGTATAAGTGTTTCTATATATAGCCATGTATATTTTGCATGGTAATTAGACAATATATGTTAGTCCTCATGACTGTAGTTATTTGCAAGATAAATTTAGGACTAGTTAATGATGCTTTAATTGTCAATTATATAATTGGTTTATCAGTAACTTATAGGCCACTGAATTTAAATGTGTTTAGTTATTTCGCCATCTAAGTGTTAAAGAACACAACCGTAGTGATGTGTAATATTACGTTCTCATGAGTGAGTTTATACGTGGCATGTGATAAACCTAAACATTTGAAGAACCGTTTCGTATTCGATGTTCGGATGCGTTATAAAAATGATTATAGAATATAACCGTATAACACATAATTCAAACCTCCCAGTTCGTTTAAATATATATATATTCGAGTTGTCTAAAAATAATAATAATATCACCAACGTTCGTGTTCAACGAAACTAATCCAAAATTTTGAGTAATAAAAATAAATTACTTATATGCAATGTATCGTGCATATACGGGCCTATGCTATATTTGTCGTTATTAAACTTAATAAAATTTAATCATGCATGGATTAACGTTAAGAAATCATGATTAACCATTGTGCAAAGAATTCTTGCTAAATATATTCCAAAGGAAGCAATTATCATATCATGAAAAGATTAGGATTCTAAACTACACCAAATGCATGGCGTAGGTGTTTTTTTTTTGTATACATGTTACATCAAGGGAGACACCAACGAATGTGGTTAGGTAGAAAGAACATATGGTTTAAACTAATATTCAAACTAAGAGATTAATAGTCGAAATGACAATAATTTGAAGTTGTTGGCCGCGAACACTAGAAAGCCGAGTCGTGTGCTAAAAGTGTTTGGCAACACTGTCAAACCTCTGTCTCGCCTAGAGTGATAATTCAAAATACTATTTGTAGCGTATTGTTTGGTTTAGTGATACAATTAACGCACGAATTTGCATATGGATATATAAGACATCCATTGCGTGGAAGTGAGGGACTATTAAAATCAGTTATCGTGACCAATAACTGTTACTCTCAACAATGAGATGATGTAATTGAGCGTGTGACCCATAACCAACAGGATGAAAGATTTTCAACAGGATATATTACTCAGGTGACATGGAGATGAGACTTATCCATCTTGTCAAATTATGTAAAGAGTGAATTTAATAATTAGGAACTAGCTGGCTAACAAAGATTTCGGTTTTTTTTACCACAATCTAAGGGCATCTTGCTGGTATGAAGTAATGCTACGTATCCAAGAATTTGTTATCACAACTAAATTTAGGGTTTGATGAACAAATTTTTTTTTTGTTTGATAAAGTGAAGACTTAGTGATAAGGATTTATTAAGAAGTCTCAGGCATGCATCCAAAGAACATGTTATGTAATAAAGAATTTTTAGAGTTTACGCACATTGGCATGGCAAGAATCATTGTTATGGATAACGATGACGTAATTATAGGTAGGGGTCACCTTTTGTAGTGCATTCCACGTGCAATACTTGCGAAGAGGGATTTATTTAAAAACATTGAAACATGGAAGATCTGTATTTTAAGGTTGAATAGAGATCAAGAATAATTTATTGGCCAATCAATCGAGAGACTTAACACAAGTCCAAAGTAGAGGATCAGATCATAGAGTTTATGTCCCAGAGTTTTTGAATATGGAAAACTCTAAATCACTAACTTGACAATGATCCGTATTACTAGTTAATCCAATAAGGGTGTTTATTGGAGTAGGATATTGGTTATCGTTCATATGCTTGCAATATAGCATTTTTTAGAGGTTAACGATGATGTCATGAAAACATCCCCAATTTATAGTTATTAGAATTTGAGTAAGAAATATAGGAACATAAGTACGTTAAGTTCAAGGTTTGATAGGCGAATGTGGTCACTATTTGCTTTATAATCGTGAATCGTAGGAATCAGCACGGAAAGCGATTGAGTATGGTTGTAGACGTCGAATTTGTTTCTTACATAATTGAATAAAGCATTCCATAAACAATGGCTAATGTTTGGCTTATGACAATTGAAATGGAAAATAAGATCCTAGGATGTTACGCTCATGATTTAAGACGTCTTATGTCATTCCGAGCCTACTGATACTAGCAATGATTTCAAACCTCTAGTCTCCAAGTTTGTTTACTGAATTTTATCCGCATATACCTGTGCTAATGACTCCCTGAGTGGTCTCTAGCGAATTGGTTGTTAGGGAAAATAATATTTCAATATTCTATTGTGTTATGATCAAGGACAAGTGTAGGGGTCACATTATTGTATTGGTTTTCATAAGGTAAACCAATAAGAGACTTGGTAGAAATGACACGAAGAAACTGTTGGACACAAATTGTATCGAATCCCCAAGGTTTATAAATGAATATAAATAAGCAAAGAATTAGTCCTTGAACAAAAAGAGACTCAAATGATCGTGAAGATTGAAAAGGAAATGTGGCTTCATATTGAAATAAGGCGGCATATATATATGTATATATTTTTCAAACTATATGGTTGTTTATATGCTTCTTGAAAATTCCAGATATTATGTAATTAGTTCTAGAAATAACTATGTAGCTCATGTATATGGAGAACTCATTCATAAAATTTTTACACATGTATTACTAAAACTACATAAATGCTGTGAGTGTTTTGATAAATATAGTCATCGTAAAAACTAGAAAGATTTTTACAAAATATTTCCACCAAAACTATAAAGTGTTTTTATTCATTTATTTTTCGTAAGAGTAAATTGACATTTTGAAAGTTCAAGTTTAAATGACAACCCATTCACGTAAATATGATAGTCTTGATCAATTAGGCTTTAGATTTTATTTTTATTTAATAAAACCACGTGTATCTTTGTAAGAGAAAATTCTCCAACTTGAGTGTTTATATAAAATGATATGATTAAAAAACAAAATTATTTAGTATGGCGTCATACGATTTAAACAGAAAAATTTTGTCTAGGAAATTATTTTTATAGATCAAAGTTTAAAAGCTTAAATCAACTTAGTACTTTGTTAAGATGTTTAGAACCTGATTGTCACATGAAGGTCAAAATAACAATAAATAGGGCTAGATTTGCGATAAAGCATATCCAGCTATTAGAATGGGAATGCAAAACCCAAATTAGTGAGCTTGATACATAAGAAATTAATAAGCGTCAGAGAATGTAATCATTTTCATCAAATGTTTTTTAAGGAACAACTGCTTAACGATCTTTTTAACGATGGATGAAGGGTTCTATTATCATGTTAAATGAAGTAATTGGTTGTCGGCGACCTATTTGAGAGTTGTTAGAACAAGTAACATTTTTTTTTAAAACCATGTGGACTTTATAGAAAATTTGTAGACTTTTGTGTCTTCGTGATGTGAGTGTCGGAATAAAAATTTCATAGCACAAGGTCATACAATTTAGTCAGGAATTTTCAGAGAGAGTTTCTAAAGTCGTTCTAGTTTAAAACCTTTAGTAAGACGAAATATTTATCTAGGTGGTTACAAATTTCAGTTGTCACATAATGCTCTGAACAGGGCTAGATTATAAGAAGAACTCATACCCAATTATTAGAATGGGACGCAAGAGCAAGGTTACTTAGCTTGATATTAAGAGTACGCTAAGCTTTCGTGGATGAAATAATTTATTGTCCAAATTAGGTAAGAACACCTAGCGATCACCGCAATGGCAGTAGGTGGGCCTTATTATCATGAAGAATGAAGCATTTATCGATGGTTAAAAATCGAAAATCATCCCATCAAGCGAATAATACTTTTTTAATACGGTGGTTAAAGAATGCTAAAGGAATGCCGATAAACACAAGGAACATATTACAAATGATAGTCGTCAAGAAAGATAGTGAAAGTTATCGGAATCGACGTAATTAGTAAGCCGAAAAAGACAACAAGGGTGTATTCAGACAATTGAACCCATGGTAAAATGCTCTAACGAAATCAAGGTACATATGACCTTTTATGCATACTTTAGGACTATGCGAACAACGTTGCTAATGATTTCACGTGCCCAGAGAGTTTAGACTATTACAAAGCTACTAAGAAGTGTGAGCGAAAAGTTTTACTTTAATATATAAGATTTCGTTTTCAAGCGTAGAGAGAAAATTTATGTTGTAATGTGTCATACAGCATGTTGGCCACATAGAAGTTTAGTTTCTCAACTTTAGAGTAAGATTACTAGAAATCTTTCATAAACGTCTAATGGAGTGAGGTACTAGAGTCACCAATTGACACGCGCCGCAATATGAAACACACATAGAAAGTAATGGAGGCGTAGGTTATGAGGGAAAATTATTTATGTTACTTCATAGCGAAATAATACGTCATTAATCAATTTAGACATCGGCTTGGGTATAGAGACCCAAAAATTGAGAATAATCTTACCAAAGTACGTGGCAAGTTATGTTGCTGATGGCGCCGAATTTTAGGCGCCCATGATAACGAAGTGAAATAACATTTCAAGTAAACGGCAATATACCAAGTTATTGTAAGGCGTCGTCAGCATTACCCTAACAAACATTCATTTTACTTGGAGACCGATTCTTGATTAAACAAACTTATGAATTAAGACTACTTCTGCTCAAGTCGTAGCATTCACCAGGATTCGCATGCATTGCACATTATGATTACGTGTGCACCCGTAATAATAATCAGCTTTACATGGTCATCCAAGCGTCTTCCATGTTCGGGCTTTTAGTTAAAGGGAACCGAAGTGTCCATTTAGTTGCATTATCGAATGCTAAAAGTTTGTCATGAACAATAAAATATTAGATAATAATCATGGACCGAAGTTGTGCAGCACGGAGTTATTGGGAAGAATTAACCTAGATTTGTCCTCAAGATAGGATGTTACACGAATGATTCAGTTTGAAGACCCTAAGAATAGTCTTCTAGTTCGCATATGTTAGCCCCAACGATATTGTATAAGATTCAAGTAGATATTGACACGGGTTCTCTTGTGTGGTATATGTCCACAAATATTTCAGGCGCACCTACGATCGTGTACCCGGTTTGCCAGCTCAGAATCGTAGTCTCGTGAGACATACTTTACGGTAGAATATAAAATTTTAGTACTCCCATTACTGGAGTTACCGGTTCTCATTCCATAAAGGGACATTGAGGTTGCCGAGTCATCCCGGATCTGCGGCGGTTAAGATATTTTCTCATGTCATCATTCGGCTGCGGGTGTCATTGCTTGTCGGGATGGGTGGTTGGTTCAAGTTCAAAGACTAGCATATCACAACTCATGAAATGGTAGCGATTAGGAGATTGATGCTTATAGATTCGCAAAACACTATGTGAATGGAAGATGAGGACGAAATCCATGTGACAATAATATCCGTACAATGTAGCATAGATTATGAAAATGTGTATGCATGCAAAGAAAACATTTATGTGAGTCACCAGTTATAGATTAGACCTTCTAGTTCGCTATAACCAATGGCTCTGATACCAATCTGTCACACCCCGCCAAGGCAGAAGTACGGGCATGTGATGTCATGTATACCGTAAGCATATGATTATCGCCAACATACATGTCTTAGGATACCAATAGTATTAAAAAGTGTTTACAAATCATAACTGATTTTTAAACAAAATGTGTTGAAAACAATTAGAAGGTTTCTCGTATATGACCCTACACATCGGTAGGGCTATACAAGCAAAATCCTCCAAAATGGTATCCTAATTATGCATTGAGGTCCCGTCTTCATGATTCCTTTATGAGCGTTGTTAATTCCCTGAAAAACATACGTTTAAAAAGTCAACACAATGGTTGGTGAGTTCACAGGTTTTGAGACTCGATATGAAATCACGTTATTCATAAAACGTTGTATCAGTTCACAAATAAGTATACGATAATCTGTTGAAACAAATACGATAATCCTCCGTAGACTAGCTAAATCTATGAATTAATATGACGAACCCTGAGCCTGTAACCAAACCACGACTTATATCCTTTTTGCCCTGTTCAAATCTCACAGATGGAATATACGCACCCTGTTTCGGTGCAATATCGGAGGTTAGCGCGACTAACCTAACAGTAGGGGGAAATGTCAACGTCAATAGTACTATTCGTATATTCATGTGGCTAACTCCGTTAGCTAATGGTTATAGTATGCAAGCAAGGGACTTATAGCACTACATAGTTCAACTCATGTTTCTCATGTTTGCATAAGGATTGTGTGTTTTGTTTCTAATTATCGTATATAAAAGTAGATGTGTATGTTTTCCACCCCCGGATAAATAAAACAGTAAAACAGTAAAAAGGTGGTAGTGAAACTCACCTCATGAGTTCAGTGACCGTTTCGCTAGCAATTTCAGATTAATCACAGTTCGCTGCCTTTACACGTCCTAAACGCGTAAGGTCAGTTAGTTCGTTATCGACTCGCAAGTCGGTTTATGCTAGTTGCTTTCACCCAACTAGTAGTGTAGATGTTCATGCCGGTTGTTTTCACCAACCAGGCGTTTTGTTTATTGCGTCGGTTGCTTTCACCAACCGAAAGTTTCGTTTAAGGTTTCGGTTGCTTTCACCAACCGATCGTTTCGTTTATTGTGTTGGTTGCTTTCACCCAAGCGATCGTTCCGTTTATTTTATAAATAATGTTCACACGTTTGTATTGGACAACCCGTTGGTGACAAGTTTTTGTGTCTATTTTTAAAGATAAATATTTATATATCTATATAAATATAAAGAATATACATGTAGTGTATCCGCCTCGTATTATTCGTGACAAGTTCGTGCCATTTAACTAACAATACTTATTCGGTTGCATAACAAATATATATAATAAATTTATATATACTTAAATAAATACTAAGAATATAATTCTAATTAGTGTCGATTTCAATTAGACATAAACGATTCGCTTGGTCGGAAAATAAATATAAAAAGTATATTTCTAAGTGACATTTTGTTAAGTTGCGATTAATACTTGCAGTAAAACACAATATATTTATATATTCATTCGAAATCTTCCAACCGACTTTATATACCATTTTGATCGTTTAATTAGTAAAAATTATTATTTTTACTTCATAAGTATATATATATATATATATATATATATATATATATATTCAAAATATATTTTTATGTTCAAATCACCACCTTGACACAACTATCGTTTTCTACATTCCACGTTTATTTCATCAAGTTCGTTTATTCATTTCTTTGTTAATAATGTTTTTCGCCTTCAATGATAGATTACGTATGGTTTTTATTTAAAATTACAACAAGCATTTTAAACATAAACACTTATAAAAATCCATTTCTATAAAATGCATTTGGACTTTGAAGGGTACATGTTTATTCTTCTATTATAAACCATGTGTACTCGTTTATCTTTATATATTCAAATCTAAATACTTGTATATAGGTTTAGTTTTCCATCTTTCAAATATAACTGGGATATAATTTATTTTTGGTACAATCTCCAGCTTTTTAACACATGAGTATATATGATATTTTTAGAGTTTGTAATCATAATTATGAAGAAAACCCTTTAAACAAACATGTAAACACCATATTTTACAATAATCTTGTATATGATCACATTTTACATGTTTTTTGATCATATTTTATACCCCTTTCAAATCTTAACCAAAACTCATGGTTATTAAGTTTCAACATACGCATTGGCATATTATTAAACATAATATCAACTTGTATTTTGATCCTTGGGTGTTAGAGCTAGCATAAACACACTTTGTATAAATATAAAGATAGGCTTAAGAGGTTTAGCTCACTTAGTTATAGGATTGAGGTTTAGAAAGAGACTAGAGAGCCTTGAGCTAGTTTCTCCACGTGAAGTTCGTTTATCTTCTCGAAAATAAAAATCTCCTATACCATAGTAGTCTTGAAACACAAGAAGATATAGATTAGTTAGGATGTCCATGCATGCTTGGATATGAACGAGTAGAGATCGAGATCGTAGAGAGAGAAACAGTGACGGGAGTGTGTATATATTTATACCTGGAGAGAGGTTCTAGAGAGGGAGAAGGTGGTGGTGGACGATGATGGCAGTTCCGGACATCTGGCGTGTTGGTTCGCGATAACCGTTGGAGGGTGGGGGTGGTTTATGGCGTTGACGGTTTGTCGATGGTGTGTTGCGGTGACGTTACGGTGATGTTCCGGTGGAGATGGTGTGCCGTGACGGTGGCGGTGCTATGGTGGCTGCTTCATGTTGTGAAGGTGGGACAGTAGGGTGGCGTTTGCTTATGGTGGTGAATGAGGCGGTTGGTGGTGGTTAACCGAGAGGATGGAAAGGGTGATGGGTGGTGGTTTGTTGTTGGGCGTCGGTTTCAAGGAGAAAGAGGACGAGAGAGTGTATATAATACTTAGTTGTGTGTTTGTGCATGAATGTAAGTATTGGTTTATACAAATCATGTGACTGACATGCTTCTTATTTTAATCCAAGTGTGTTGTGAATTTCATTGAGTGTTTGACAAGAATGGAAAAGGTGAAAGATTTTGGGTATGGTGAGAGTGAGGGCAGACACATCACAACGATGTGATATGGTGTGAATGGGTTGTTGAAGTGTTGGTCAATTGATGTTTATCTAGATGTAGGGATGGTATTTTATTTATAAAATATTTTGTGTTGTGTATAAGTGTTTCTATATATAGCCATGTATATTTTGCATGGTAATTAGACAATATATGTTAGTCCTCATGACTGTAGTTATTTGCAAGATAAATTTAGGACTAGTTAATGATGCTTTAATTGTCAATTATATAATTGGTTTATCAGTAACTTATAGGCCACTGAATTTAAATGTGTTTAGTTATTTCGCCATCTAAGTGTTAAAGAACACAACCGTAGTGATGTGTAATATTACGTTCTCATGAGTGAGTTTATACGTGGCATGTGATAAACCTAAACATTTGAAGAACCGTTTCGTATTCGATGTTCGGATGCGTTATAAAAATGATTATAGAATATAACCGTATAACACATAATTCAAACCTCCCAGTTCGTTTAAATATATATATATTCGAGTTGTCTAAAAATAATAATAATATCACCAACGTTCGTGTTCAACGAAACTAATCCAAAATTTTGAGTAATAAAAATAAATTACTTATATGCAATGTATCGTGCATATACGGGCCTATGCTATATTTGTCGTTATTAAACTTAATAAAATTTAATCATGCATGGATTAACGTTAAGAAATCATGATTAACCATTGTGCAAAGAATTCTTGCTAAATATATTCCAAAGGAAGCAATTATCATATCATGAAAAGATTAGGATTCTAAACTACACCAAATGCATGGCGTAGGTGTTTTTTTTTGTATACATGTTACATCAAGGGAGACACCAACGAATGTGGTTAGGTAGAAAGAACATATGGTTTAAACTAATATTCAAACTAAGAGATTAATAGTCGAAATGACAATAATTTGAAGTTGTTGGCCGCGAACACTAGAAAGCCGAGTCGTGTGCTAAAAGTGTTTGGCAACACTGTCAAACCTCTGTCTCGCCTAGAGTGATAATTCAAAATACTATTTGTAGCGTATTGTTTGGTTTAGTGATACAATTAACGCACGAATTTGCATATGGATATATAAGACATCCATTGCGTGGAAGTGAGGGACTATTAAAATCAGTTATCGTGACCAATAACTGTTACTCTCAACAATGAGATGATGTAATTGAGCGTGTGACCCATAACCAACAGGATGAAAGATTTTCAACAGGATATATTACTCAGGTGACATGGAGATGAGACTTATCCATCTTGTCAAATTATGTAAAGAGTGAATTTAATAATTAGGAACTAGCTGGCTAACAAAGATTTCGGTTTTTTTTACCACAATCTAAGGGCATCTTGCTGGTATGAAGTAATGCTACGTATCCAAGAATTTGTTATCACAACTATCGTTTTCTACATTCCACGTTTATTTCATCAAGTTCGTTTATTCATTTCTTTGTTAATAATGTTTTTCGCCTTCAATGATAGATTACGTATAGTTTTTATTTAAAATTACAACAAGCATTTTAAACATAAACACTTATAAAAATCCATTTCTATAAAATGCATTTGGACTTTTAAGGGTACATGTTTATTCTTCTATTATAAACCATGTGTACTCGTTTATCTTTATATATTCAAATCTAAATACTTGTATATAAGTTTAGTTTTCCATCTTTCAAATATAACTGGGATATAATTTATTTTTGATACAAACTCCAGCTTTTTAACACATGAGTATATATGATATTTTTAGAGTTTGTAATCATAATTTAAGTTCATCTTTCATAGTCTTTATTTTGTATGAAGAAAACCCTTTTAACAAACATGTAAACACCATATTTTACAATAATCTTGTATATGATCACATTTTACATGTTTTTTGATCATATTTTATACCCCTTTTAAATCTTAACCAAAACTCATGGTTATTAAGTTTCAACATACGCATTGGCATATTATTAATCATAATATCAACTTGTATTTTGATCCTTGGGTGTTAGAGCTAGCATAAACACACTTTGTATAAATATAAAGATAGGCTCAAGAGGTTTAGCTCACTTAGTTATAGGATTGAGGTTTAGAAAGAGACTAGAGAGCCTTGAGCTAGTTTCTCCACGTGAAGTTCGTTTATCTTCTCGAAAATAAAAATCTCCTATACCATAGTAGTCTTGAAACACAAGAAGATATAGATTAGTTAGGATGTCCATGCATGCTTGGATATGAACGAGTAGAGATCGAGATCGTAGAGAGAGAAACAGTGACGGGAGTGTGTATATATTTATACCTGGAGAGAGGTTCTAGAGAGGGAGAAGGTGGTGGTGGACGATGATGGCAGTTCCGGACATCTGGCGTGTTGGTTCGCGATAACCGTTGGAGGGTGGGGGTGGTTTATGGCGTTGACGGTTTGTCGATGGTGTGTTGTGGTGACGTTACGGTGATGTTCCGGTGGAGATGGTGTGCCGTGACGGTGGCGATGCTATGGTGGCTGCTTCATGTTGTGAAGGTGGGACAGTAGGGTGGCGTTTGCTTATGGTGGTGAATGAGGCGGTTGGTGGTGGTTAACCGAGAGGATGGAAAGGGTGATGGGTGGTGGTTTGTTGTTGGGCGTCGGTTTCAAGGAGAAAGAGGACGAGAGAGTGTATATAATACTTAGTTGTGTGTTTGTGCATGAATGTAAGTATTGGTTTATACAAATCATGTGACTGACATGCTTCTTATTTTAATCCAAGTGTGTTGTGAATTTCATTGAGTGTTTGACAAGAATGGAAAAGGTGAAAGATTTTGGGTATGGTGAGAGTGAGGGCAGACACATCACAACGATGTGATATGGTGTGAATGGGTTGTTGAAGTGTTGGTCAATTGATGTTTATCTAGATGTAGGGATGGTATTTTATTTATAAAATATTTTGTGTTGTGTATAAGTGTTTCTATATATAGCCATGTATATTTTGCATGGTAATTAGACAATATATGTTAGTCCTCATGACTGTAGTTATTTACAAGATAAATTTAGGACTAGTTAATGATGCTTTAATTGTCAATTATATAATTGGTTTATCAGTAACTTATAGGCCACTGAATTTAAATGTGTTTAGTTATTTCGCCATCTAAGTGTTAAAGAACACAACCGTAGTGATGTGTAATATTACGTTCTCATGAGTGAGTTTATACGTGGCATGTGATAAACCTAAACATTTGAAGAACCGTTTCGTATTCGATGTTCGGATGCGTTATAAAAATGATTATAGAATATAACCGTATAACACATAATTCAAACCTCCCAGTTCGTTTAAATATATATATATTCGAGTTGTCTAAAAATAATAATAATATCACCAACGTTCGTGTTCAACGAAACTAATCCAAAATTTTGAGTAATAAAATAAATTACTTATATGCAATGTATCGTGCATATGTGGGCCTATGCTATACTTGTCGTGAATAAACTTAATAAAGTTTAATCATGCATGGATTAACGTTAGGAAATCATGATTAACCATTGTACGGAAATGACCTATTTAGAGGGGTGTCACACTGTTGTTGTGGAGGCGACTGGTTTAGCTTCTACCCACTTCGTGAAGTAGTCGATGGCTACTATCAAGAATTTGACACGTCCGGGCGCTTCGGGGAAATGTCCCATTATGTCAATCGCCCATTTCTGGAACGGCCAAGCCGAAGTGACTAGGACTAACTCGTTCTTTGGTCGTAGCGTATTAGGGGCATGGCGCTGGCATGAATCACACTTTCTGATTTCTTGCACCGCATCCAAATGCATTCCTGGCCAATAATATGCGGCGTTCATTAGTTTTGCTACGACCATGCGTGGGCCAGCGTGAAGACCACATATGCCTTCATGAACCTCTCTGATCAAATAGTTCGCGTCCTCGACATCCATACATCGAAGTAATGGTCCGAGGAAAGAGCGTCACTATAGAACACCGTCATGTATCTGATAGTTCAAGGCTTTGTGTTTTATCTTCCGGGCGCGGCTTTTTCTTCCGGGAGGATTCCGGATGACAAATAAGCTATAATGGGTGTCATCTAAGATTCCGCTCTGGTTTGAATGACCAAAACCTGGCGTTGCAGAATAGATGGGCGATCCAATACTTCGACGCGTATGTCTTTAGCAAAGTGTTCGAAATTTGTTGAAGCTAGTTTGCTAAGAGCATCCGCCGGTTTGTTATCGCTTCTCTTAATATGGATGACTTTACATGAGGAAAATTGAAGCATTAAATCTTTCGCCTGTGATACATATGAACCATGATATCATTTTTTTCTTCATATGTACCATTGATCTATCCCGAAATCAACATGGAATCCACCTGGGCTTCCAAATGCTTAACCCCAAGCTTTTTGGCTATCCGTAAGCCTGCCAAAAAAGCTTCATATTCTGCCTCATTGTTAGTACTTTTGAAGTCTAACTTTATGGCGTATGTAAACTCATGGCCTTCGGGATTGACTAGCCTGAGGCCTGCGCTAGATCCCTCATTGCTCGAAGCTCCGTCCGTCAACAAAGACCACGTCTGTCCCAATTCCGGAGGTCTTGGGGTTGCTGCTCAATCAAACATTCTTTTTCTTTGTGATGCGGGACTTCTGTTATGAAGTCCGCCAACACCTGCCCGTTGATTGCTGGCCTAGGTTTATATTCTATTGCGTGCTCACCTAGCTCGATGGCCCATTTGGCCAATCACCCAGATAATTCCAGTTTACTAAGAACGTTTATGAGCTTGTATCCGGTTAAGACATTGATGGGGTGCCCTTGGAAGTACCAGCGGAGGCGTCGGGCAGCATAAACCAATGCCAAAACAAGTTTTTCGAGCATAGAGTATCTTATTTCTGGGTCTGATAATGTTCTGCTGACATAATAGATTGGCGTTTGAACATTCTTTCTATACGTCAGAAGGACAACCCCGATGGCAATGTCTGAAGCCGATAAATATAACGTTAAAGGTTCTCCCGCATGGGGTGCTGTTAACGTGGGTAGCTCCATTAAACATTTTTTGACCTCCAAAAAAGCTTGTTCCGCTTCCATGGTCCATTTGAATTGTGCTTTCTTGAGGCAATTTCTTAGTGTTGAGATAAAATGATGAGATTTGGCCGCATGGTTTGCCAAGAAACGATTCAAAGCAACCAATCGACCATTGAGTGTCTGAACTTCCTAGAGGGAAAAAGGAGAAAGCATGCGGGCTACAGCTTGAACTTTATCTGGGTTAGCTTTGAAGCCCGCACTTGTGACAATTACCCCAAGAAACTTTCCTTCATCCATTCCGAATGAACACTTGGCTGGATTTAGCTTCATGTTAATGCTCTTCAAGGTTTCGAATGTCTCTTCAATATCTCTCAACATCTGGTCTTCTTCAACACTTTTAATTACGAGATCATCCATATAAACCTCCAGATTTCGACCAATTTGATCTTTAAACGCTATGTCCATTAATCGTTGATATGTGGCTCCCGCATTCTTTAGTCCGAAAGGCATCATTTTATAACAAAAGGTGCCTTGATCGGTATGAAATGCTGTCTTGGCTTCATCACCTGCTGCCATGCGGATCTAATGATAGCCTTTGTAGGCATCCAGGAAACATTTGAATTTGAATGGTGCCACAGCGTCAACCTTGAGGTCTATTTCCGGCAGAGGGTAACAATCTTTAGGACATGTTTTATTTAGATCTTTAAAATCTATGCACATCCGCCATGTCCCGTTGCTTTTGGGGACGATAACTGGGTTAGCGACATCCCAACTTGTAAGAGGTCCTGGACTTGCTCATTCATTGCCTTTGTTTGTTTTGGACCCATCTTTCGTTGTTTTTGAACGATTGGTGTAAACAATGGGTTTACCCTTAATTTGTGTTCCGCAATGCTCCGCGAGACATCAGTCATGTCCGTGGGTTGCCATGCGAAAACATCAATATTTTTTGACAATAGCTGTTTCAAGAAAGTCCGTACTATCTCGGAGATAGCAGGTCCAATTGTTACAGTTTGATCAGGAAATGTTTTGTTCAAAACCCACTTTTTTGGTTCAGTCTTCAAAGTGTGTTTTGGAATCTTGCTGGGTTTTGAGCTTTCGGTTGCAAAGCAATGCCGATTGACATGAATTATTGCTATGCTAGTGCTAGTTGGAACTCCTACTGCACTGTGTGCTGTGGACGGATGGGCATTGAAGTCACCAATCGCTTCTCGTCCGAGAATAATGTCATGTTTCGATGTTGCTGGCAAAACCTGAAATTCGACCTCCTCGGTCCTCGAATGAATTCCGTCACTCAGGGTAACCGGGAATGAAATTACCCCTCGCGGATGCATTATTTCCCCTCCAAACCCCGATACTGGAGCGTGAATAGGTTTCAGTCTTTCCTTATCTTCATCGTCAAGCTGTTCGAAGCATTGTTCATACATAATGTCCGATGTACTACCGGTGTCGAAAAAGACGTATTGGGAGCGATAGTGTCCGAAGAGGGCAGTGATGATCAGTGGATTCTTGTTTTTTGGGCCCCCTTGATTCGTGGGAAAATCACTGGCTCATTCTTCCACTCCTCATCATCAGATTCCTTCCTCTTTTTCCCTGTATCGTACTCGCCTTGTATCATATGGACGTTTAAATCTTTAACTTGCTTTTTGCTCGGACCCTGGTTGTCTCGAACGGGAGCTTTACCGTTATCGGGTTTTCCACTTTTCACTAAGTGCCTGAGTTTTCCAGACTTCACAGCCGCCTCAATTTCATTTTTTAATGTTCTACAATCATTCGTATTATTATGACCAATGTCGTCATGATACGAACAATGCTTCTTGGCATCCAAGAATGACCTTCTTGTCAATGGCTGTGGTTTTCTAAAATTTATATTTTATGTAGTGAAAATTTCGGCGGGGGTCTTTGAAAGAGGAGTCCAATTGTTGGGACCTCGATTCGAGGGTCCCGCTTTGTTCTTGTTGCCTATGAGGGATCTTGCATCAAATGGTTTTGACATGTCCGTACTTGGCTGAAGCCTCGACCAGATAGGGCCTTTCGCCTGTCTATTAGGTCTCAGAGTTTGAAACTTGACTTTAAATTTTTTGCTTCGGATTACTATTCCTCAAAGTTTTTTCAGTGTTAGCATATAACTTTGCCGCAGTCATAAGATCGTCCCACTCTTTTGGCATTCCATCTCTGCCAGTAAGTCTCCGGACTAGATCATCACACTTGACATTTTCGCGGAAAGCACCGCGAAGCATGTCTTTGCTTATCCCGTCGATGTTCAGACTTTCGTCGTTGAATCTGGTGATAAAATCTTCTATCGACTCGTTATCGCGGCAAACGACGTCCAAAATTTCTGATTGGTCTCGCGTATGCTTCTTCTGCTGGCTGAACTGTTGCGAAAACTTTTTTACGAGGTCATCCCAGCTAGAAATTTGACCATCAGGTAACTTTTCAAACCATTCTCTCGCTACCCCTGTTAGTGTCAGTGCAAACATGTGACACCAATAGGGGAGCGTCCAACCAATGACATCACCTACTGCCACGAAGTTCTGGAGATGATCACTTGGATCAGTCATACCATTGTATTTACCCACCGATGTAGGTATTTTAGCATTAATAGGGAAGGGTTCTGTAGCAATGCTTGCTATGAACTTTGATTTATCGGTGAAGGCCGCCGGGCGATACGGTTTAGTAAAGTCTCGTTCAGCATTACTATGGTACTCGGTGTGGCGAACTATGTCCTGAGGACGACTGCTTCTCGCCCGAGAGCTCATCATACTGTCACTAGTATACAAACTGTATTCTCCTGGTTGGTAAGTTGAATCGTAGCTATCAAATTCTTCTAAGTAAGATGGCATCCGCATATTTATGCGAGGACGAGGGCGTAACCTTGGTAGTTCGCCAAACTCTGGCTCCGTCTGTTGACTGTGATGGACCTGACTTCCTCTCATCGTCGATGGGGAAGAAGGAGACCTCCGGGGAGATTCCTCGTAGGTCAGAGTACGAGCATGAGAATGAAGTTGTTCGTTACGTTTTCTGCGCTCGTAGCCACCAAACTTTGTTGTTGCGCATGGAGCCACTCATCAGGAGTTAGCTTTCCTCTGGATCAGGAATTATGTTGATGAGACCTCTCCATGTCAGAATCGCCTGAACATCCTCCAGATCCAACACTGACCGGTTTCGATGAGTCTCTTCCGTAATTCGTCTGAGATTGCCCAAATTGGAACCTTCCGGTGCCGAGACACGTCCCAGGTCTGTGGGAGTGGGACCGGTTGGTGATGTAACGTTTTCTAGGGTAAAACCCGCAGGTGTTACGTCAGTGATTCGTGACCCCGGAGCTGTGACACATTCAAGAGTACGGCCACTTGGAGTCGTAATACGTGCAAAAACACTAAGACCCGGAGGTGCTTCTATGTTAGTCACACGTGAATCAGGTTCAGGGGTTCCCGTCGGCCCTTCAGGAAGTTTACTCATATTGAACGAACCAAAAAACCAACGAAAACTATTGTTGTTCTAACACCAAACACGGATGACGCCAATGAAGAAACACGGATCCTATCCCCGGGTACGGGTATTGGATCTAATGAATCAACAGGGTAAGATACGATAACTACTGACACGATATGAGTATGACTTCCTGAAGCCCAGTGACCGGAACCTGCAAAACAGACACCGTGAGTCTCATTACAGGAAGGACAAGAGGGGGGGTCTTCTTGTAACCACCCTCCGGCGTGAGAATCAGTTATCTTCGTAGAGGAGAAAGTATTGAAGAAAATAGACTAAGTGTAGTCAGAATGTAGGTGAGTGGATGAATACCTCATACCGTTTGACAAGGTACTTATAGCCGAAGGATGTAGGAAGGTGATTAGGATAGCTGTCCTCTTCTAGAAGATCTCTGATAACCGTATGGACGCGTGTCCTCTTAAGATAGGTTGAGCTATACGTCCCATGTGCATGGGTATAACAACCTGGACACGCGTCGCCCAATGATATGACGGATCACACCCTGGCCATGTGCACGGTTATGACAACCTATCCAGGTGTCCTTTATTCATTGGTTGATATGTCACGTATTTCCCAAGTAAGAATCGTAAACCTTCTTCTAGAGAGTAGTTATTTTGTGACAGCTGGCCTGCTGGCATTGTCTTCCGGTTGTTTAGGCGGACAGACGTCCTGTCCTGCAGAAGACTTTTAAGGGTGCTAGGATGCTTCCGCGCATGTTATGAGGACGTTCCTCCTCTACCGTGATATGCGGTGATCCATATGTCCCGCGGGTGGCCTATTAGAGGTCTCTCTGTGACCCCCGAGTGGTACTTAAGGTTATTTGGGTCTTTTTGGTACCCTACCTCTATAACTACCTATTTTTTCACTTGATTTGTTGCTACAACAAAGACAAGACCAATGATAGTGAAAGGACTGGTTAGGCTAACGGGCTTCAAAGGGTTCAGGTTAAGCTAACGCAGGTCGTGGTGTCCCTCTACGTTTGCAAAATGTAGAAGGAGGTTCACTAGTTTTTTGTTTGATTGTTACAGTTCACCAAGGATTCGGAACCGCGATGTTTGGAATCGGTTTTTGGATGATGTTCTTGGTGAAGCTATGAAGTTATTGAAGTAAGAAAGAACTAAGCTAAGAGTATATTTCTCAAGGAAGAAGAGAAGATCAGGGAGAGTATGATATCTGCCCAGATCATGTTTTTATGTTTATGGCTAAGTTCTCTATAGAAGGAGAGACCAAGCCTTTTGTCTGGTGTACAAACTAATTCACCTCCAGTTTGCTTAGAGAGTTGACCTTTATGGGCGGGAAGCTTTGGACCGTTTGTCCATGATTAAAATATTAATACTTTATCTGAGGCTTGTAGGCTTCGAGGCTTTGTTCAGTTTTGGTTATTTTTTGAAATTTTGACAAGACGGTTGATATGATGGTAACTGCAGGTTGCGGTTCCCAATAACTGCTCCTTAATAATGAGTATAACTGTTCCTTCTCCTTCATTTTTCTTTTAAAGTTCCACAATATTCAAGTTTCTTTCAATCCTTTATCAGGTTAGTTTCGATCCTTAATATTTCCTTCAAAATTATGGTTGCTAAGAAAGACCTTTCGGTCAGCTTTTCCAGATTGACCCAAGAAGAGGTTGAGTCGTTTTGTATTGAATGGGGAATAGGGTTAAAGTATAAACTGATTGTTCCGCCGGTCGATTCTTCAATCGATCATTGTCCGGCAGGCTTCATTGCCCTTTATTTCCGGCATTTTGATTTTCGAATCTCCGACATCCATTTTCAATATTTGTTTTGAATGTATTGGAGTATTATCGCGTGTCGTTTGGTCAAATTCATCCCTTAGGGCTTGCTAGAGTTTTACACTTTAAGGTTTTATGTAGAGCCCTAGGTTATGACCCGTCATTGTTGAGTTTTCGTCGTTTCTTTCGCTTAGCCAAAAACGGCGATTGGTACACTTTCGAGCATACTCAAGTTGACACATGTTTGGTTTCTTCGACGGTTACAACCCCTTGGTTCTTGGAAATACCGTTTTTTCTTTGTTTCCGATTCCATCCTTCCATTAAATCTATTGGAAGACAACCCGAGTCTGTTCTGAATGAACCGGAGCCGGCCGAATCGGAGTTGAATGAAGCCTTTTTGAAATCGATTAGAAAATGCTCATCGCGTCTTCGTCCTCTTCCCGAACATCTTCTTGTGTTATTAGGAATAAGCAAATTGTGGGATAAGCCTAATCGGGATCCCTATGAGGGATAATAAGGGTATGCATTTGTTTGTCCCGTATTTGCTTTATTTTGTTGATATGTTTGCTAATAAGTTTCCTTTGCATTTTGTAGTTATGTCGGCTTTGGATTTCTTAAAGAGCGATGATACCTCTGATGTTGGGTTTACGGATACTGCGGCTGTTGTTGGGGAGGACTCTGTGGTTCTAGGGAAAGAAGGTCGGTTTGAAGATGCTGAGTATGTGGGAGTTCCGAATGTTAAAGGGTTCACCAAGGTTGCCGGTCCTAAGGCTTCCATTCGTCGTTCTACACGGCGTTTGTTGAAGTCTTCAGGCCAATCATCTTCTCATGAACCGGTTGAGGTTAGTGACGATATTCTGGTAACCGAAGATCAAGGTCCAAGCGTGGACGTGGAAAAAGAGCAGGGCTTGGTTATTTCTAAGAAGAAGAAATCGACTGGCAAGAAGGTTGTGATGCCGATGGTTCAGGGGTTGGGTGGGGATGCGATCTATGTGCCGGAGTGGAATGTGAAGGTTGGCGATAGCTTCAAAAATCCGGAAGTTTGTGCTGATGTGTTAGCCAATTTTGCTCCTCCTGGTGTTCGTGAGACTATTTCTGGCATGGAAGGTGATTCCATGTTGTCAATGTTGATCTTGAGTTCTTGCAACCTTTCTGCCCTTTTGCAGAGGGTGTGACTCGTTTTAGAAAGGGGATGCAGGAGTATGAGGACTTTTCGAAGAAGAATGAGGGAATGAAAGCTTCCATGATGGAGATGAAGAAGGAGATTGAAGGTTTTTCGAAGAAAGAGGAAGGTTATGTTAAGAAGATTGATGAGTTGTCTCGTGGCCATGAGATTGAGCTGGCAAGGTTGAAGAAAGCTATGGAGGCTGACAGGGCTAAGTTGGATGCTGACTGGGAAGCCTTTGAGGTGCAGAGGAAAGCCTTTGAGATGGAGGAAGAAGGCTTGAAGGCTTCAGTCACCCAGACCTCTGAAGACAACAAGTGGCTGATTGAGCACGGGTTTCAACATGTTGTGACTTACTTGCTTCGTTCTAACGAATTCAACTCGGTGTTGGGCGATGTGTATACGAAGCTGTTGGCCCATGGTAAGCATTTGGGCTTCGTTGCTGGCTTTAGTTATCACGAGTCTGGCCAACCCATGGAGAAGTCACCCCGGTTCAACCGTGAAGCTTACAAGCTCTTCATGGACTCAGTTCGTGCAATGGAAAGGCTCACTTACCCTTATGTGGGTGAAGTTTCATCATGCTTTGGTAAGCCTCTTTCTGTGTTGCAGGGTTTGAAACCAGCCGGCCTTGATGAGAAAGTTGTTAAAGAGGTGCTCGAGTCCTTGTTGAAAAAACGTTCCCATTCTGGTGATAGTGAAGAAACATTATCTGGGGGTAGTGACGAATCTCATGTGGCAAGCCTCGAAGGCTCGGCTGTTGCTGATGTTGGCCCGAAAGTCAAGATGTCAAAGAAGGCTAAAGGTGGTAAGGCTAGTACTTCAAAGCCTGTTTGTGATGTTTAAACACTTGATTCATATCTTTCTTAGCACCGTTAAACAATGTTATGTAATCTTTAAACAATGTAGGTTTAGCATGAAACTCTTAAAGTTTCTGCGTTATGGTTGTGTTTGGCCGTTTTGGCCCTTTGAACATTTTCTTGGGAATCCTTGTGATTTCCTTGTTTAGCCTTAATTGGCTTATTATGAACGTTGTTAGTTATGTCCTTGGAATGGCCTTGTTTATGAACTATGATGTTCTATGTATTTGTGTTTTGGTTGCTTGTCTTGTTAGTTTGATGTGATTTTAGCTAACTTTCCTTAAGAAGTTTTAGTGCTGCAGTCACTTTAGCTTCAAGGCTTCATTAGGTAAAAAGCACATGTTGGCTATTCTTTGTATTACTACTTAGTGTATGTTTTAGTTTCGTAAACTTTTTCGAAGCTTAAGGAACGAATTGTCGTAGGCTGTTCAGACCTGTCTATGAGACAAGTTTTAGTTGAAAATTTTTCTAAGTCTCATGGAGTTGGATTGATATAGGAACTCACCCCTTATATAAGTCCATTTAACTCTTGAACCTATTGAGCGATATGGCCTGGGAGCTCATCCCCTTACATGGACCTTGCCATGGAGTTTCTTGTTAGGTTTTCAACCTGATTATAGGATAGTAAAGACAAGTTTTGACAAAAAGTTTATCATTCATTCAAGAGGTTGTTCACAAAAAGGATAATTATACATCTCTTGAAATACATTTTTATATTTGACTAGGCATGGACCCTTTTAAGGGTTTTGCCGTTCCAGTGCCTTGGAAGCTTTTTGCCTTCTGTGTCGGCCAGCTTGTAGGATCCACCCTTGTGAGATTCGAGGATTGTATATGGTCCTTCCCACTTTGGGCCGAGCTTTCCTTGATTTTATTTCTTGATGGCCTCGTTGTTTCGGAGTACAAGGTCTCCAGGCTTGAAACGTTCATGCTTCACTCTTGCATTGTAATAAGCTTCCATTTTTTGCTTGTACTTAGCCTCTTGTATTGCGGCTTGATCACGAATTTCTTCAAGGAGTTGCAAATTCAACATGGTCTCGTTGCTTTTTGATTCGAGGTCCATGTTGAGTGTTCTTTGAGTCACAACTCCGACTTCGGCTGGGATTACAGCTTCCGATCCGAACACTAGGCTGTAAGGCGTTCGTTTGTGGCTTGTTTTTCGGTTGTTCTTATTGCCCAAAGAACATTTGGGAGTTCTTCAAGCGAATTGTTGTTATGCCTTCCCAGCCTTGCCTTGATTCCTTCAACGATGGTTCTGTTTGTTCTTTCAACTTGGTCGTTAGATTGTGGGTATGCAACTGAGCTGAACACTTGAGTGATTCTGAATTCTTTGCACCATGTGCTAAAACGCTTCTCAGCGAATTGTTTCCCATTATCCATGACCAACACTCCTGGCAACCCGTAGCGGCAGATGATGCTTTCCCACACGAAGTCAATGACTTGTTTGCCCGTTATTTTTGCAAGTGGTTTGACTTCTGGCCACTTGGTGAAGTAGTCCACGGCTACTAACATAAATTTTACCCCACCCTTGGCTGGTGGGAATGGACCAACAATATCCATTCCCCACTTGTGAAAGGGCCACGCCGAGGAGATGGGGACTAAATCGTGTTTAGGGATTTTAGGAACCGGTGCATGAATTTGACAAGCTTCACAGAGTTGTTCCGTTGCATCTCGGTGCATTGTGGGCCAGAAGTATCAGAGGTTCATCAATTTTGCAACCACCGTTCTTGGCCCAAAATGAGCTCCACATATCCCCTTGTGAACCTCTTTGATCAGATATTGACTTTGTTCGGGGCCCACACATCTCAGTAGTGGTGCAAGGTAGGCCTTTTTATAAAGGATTTCTCCTTGCAACACATACTGTCTGGATTTGATTCGAACCCTTTCAGCCTCTGTCTGGTCCAAAGGTAACTCACTATTTTTGAGGAACTTTTCTATGGGAGTCATCCAATTGGGACCTTATTCAGTGATTACATCTTGAACCTCCAATTCTTGAATTGAAGGAGTTTTCAACACTTCCACCAATACTTTCTTGGTGAGATGTGCAAATGTGAGGGATGCTAGTTTGCTCAGGGCATCGGCTCTTTTGTTTTGTGATCTTGGGACTTGTTTGATGGTGCATTCTTGAAACGTGGTCATCAACCCTTTTTCCTTTTCATGGTACTTTTTCATGTTGGGTTCTTTGGCTACATAGCTATCATTAACTTGGCTTGAAACAAGCAACGAGTCTGTGAAGACTTGTAGCTTTTGGATCTTCATCTCTTTGGCAATCTGCAGACCAGCGATCAATGCTTCATATTCAGCTTCGTAGTTGGTGGTCTGAAATTCAAGTTGAAGAGCATATGTAAATTCTAACCCTTCAGGGTTGATTAAAATGAGCCCAGCTCCTGACCCTTCGATGCTGGAAGCTCCATTGGTAAAAAGCTTCCAGGCTTCAGGGTCAGAAGGTTCAGTGGCAGTTGTATGTATTTCAGGAATGACTTGTGTAGGTTCCTGGACGGATCGTACACGGGATGTCGCTATCTGCGCAGGTGCGGAATCCCTGCGTAGGTAGATACGAGCGTAGAATACGTATAAAACAAACACACGAGCAATAACCGAAACACGTTATATTGATAACCCGAACACGTGACTCGAGGTCACTATTACAGACTCTGACTTGTAAACACGTAACTCTCGAACTAATCAACTGAAACGAACCCTAACCAACCTCACGAACTCCCCTCAACTGTTACGGTGAACAGTATATATAAACACGACAACTTCGCCTCAGGCGAAGTTGTCCATAACTTCGCTTGTTCAACAAGTTCGCCTGAGCGAACTTGTTAACAACTTCGCTTGTTCAACAAGTTCGCCTAAGCGAACTTGTTGACAACTTCGCTCGTTACATAAACATAAACATAATCAAAAACATAATTACATTACAGACTCGATTACAAACGTTAGACTATGAACTACTGACATACATGTACCAACAGACTCCCCCTTGGCAGTAGCTTCATATCTTGATCTTCAAAGCTTGAGTCTTGTAATCTTGTATCTTTACGCGTGCGCTCCTTCTCTAACACATACCGACATCACCCTTTGATATTTCCTTGCTTGATCCTTCCAAGTAGGAATGTAGAAGATCTTCTTTTCGTTGAGCATCTTCAGATCAGCTTGCGATAGATTAACAAGATGCATCGGGTCGTAAACCCTAAGCACTTCTTGTTCATCCTCATCTTCCATTACCGCCTCCGCTGTTTCACAATCCACGAACCACCATTTTAGGTCTTTGAGCACGTCCTTGGGCATAAGCTTCATCGGTACTTCTTTAAGGCACCGGATCGGTTTATACTTCATAACCATCCAAGGCTTTCCATCAGCTCTCAAACCTCTATCCTTGTCTTCGACAAGTTTCCCCTTTTGTGGTTTCAGCAGCTCAAACTTCTTCTCCTTAATGCTCTCTTTCCATACGATCTTTCCGATGACTCTAGCCATGTTATTGTCACTTCGATTTATCAACCCCAATCTGGCTAAGTCTTTAACCTCACATTCAGGCAGTGTGTTTAATGATCTCAAAGTTCTCCTGAAGTACTGAATCCCGTCATATCTTTTGATCACGAAGAGCCGCAGCTGCTCATCATATATCCAGCAGATAATACCTTTCTTTGCTTCAGCGTATCCCTTAATATTGTAACTCTTTTTGAAAATTTTAGGGACCTCCGGTTTCTTCGTCTTTACGAACCATTGAGCACAATCTTCCTTCCAATTCGGCTGCTCTTCCCATTCAGTATCTTCCACAACTGTCTCATCACCCATATCGGGCATCTCAACCTCTGGAATCTCGTGTTCAATATCTTCATCTACTATCTCCCCTTCTTCTATCACATTTTCAACAATAATTTGCTCACCGATCTTCTCAATCTCATCACTCGGCATCACATCTTCTTCAAGCATAAAATCATCATCATCATCTAGCTCTTTCAACGCGTCGATTACATCATCAACATCATCATCATCATCATCAATATCTACCACATCATCACCAGCTGCGCTTGTAGACTCCCCCTCAGCTGTGGAAGTACCAAGAGCTATAGAAGTTCTTGGCAGCTCACCACCTGCACCTTCCGGTGCATTGGGATCATCGTCATGATCTTCTCTCCGTTTTGTCCTCAACTCATCTCCCCTACAGCTCATCTCCCCCTGAGATGCCAAGAACGCTTTCATAGCGTCTATAATCTTCCCATGCTCGACCAGGAGGGAGGCCTGTAGTTGGTTTGCTTCCACTAGGCTTTGAATAGTCTTGGACTGCTCAGCTACGATCCGCTCTAGTGAAGCTATCCTTTCGGAGTCTGAAGTTGGCGTTGGAGTTGGCGGGACATCAGCAGCAGAAGTGACCGCAGGTGGTACACTTGGTAACCCTGCAGTAGTAGTGACTGTAGACTCAACAAATCGTGCTACTACCACCGATGGAGTAAGCGATTGAGGTGGTAGAGACACAATTGTTGGAGTCGACGTCTGGACGGCAGTAACCTGTGCTGTAGAGGGAATAAGAGACATACCAGACAAGGCAGGTGGAGCAAAACGTACCAGCCTTGAAGTTTCTCCAGCTCCCGAACCCATACCTGTCCGTTCTCTTCTTGAACGTCTGAGCACTAGCTGAACTGCTTCTTCTTCATCATCTTCCTCGTCATCGTCGTCAACCGTTCTCATCCTCTTCCCAATCGTTCTCTCCCTAGACACCATCAATCGTCTAGCTTCAGCAAATGTCTCATCAAGATCGGAGTCAGCTACCGAAGTAACTGCTCTAGTAACATCCATGGCCTGAGAACCCGAGACATCCATATCAAACAATCCTTGGCCGCTAAAAGCAGCATCAAGGTCGACGTCTTCAGCAGTAGGCACAGCAGGCGCAGCTGATACAGCATGAGGTGCTGTCGCCTGTTGTGGTCTTGGGTCTCTGAACTCGTCCCCACCAGCAGGAACATACTCTGGGTTGACAAGATACCCGAACAGTGGAGTATGCCTGGGACGCAGCTCAGGCTTGCTTCGTGCGCTAGACGTGCGACACTGAGCAAAGATACGCTTCGTCACACATTCAACGTATCTAATAGGGCGTCTCTGAGGTAGCAACGGAGCCACATGATTGAGAATCATTTGTAAGAATCGAGGATACATAATAAATCGCTCACGCGCCACAGCCCTCCTCTGACGATCAATCTCGTAAAATATCAGCTGACTAAATGAATATCTTCTGTTGTAAGTCAGGGCAGTCATGGCAGACTGCATCGTCGCGCCCATTCCATCAGTTCCTGTCTTCCTCCCAGACATGCACACGATCAAGACGTGCATTAGGAAGCGCCACTGATCTAACAAAAATCCTTTTCTCCTCTACGTGTCCCCCAACAGACCTGAATAACCCATCCTGAGATATGCCCCATCACGAAAAGGAGCGACGAACTCCGTTGGGTCATCCCTCGTTTCTTCTCCAAACTGCAAAGCCAACCGTATATCTTCTGAAGAGAACTGCACAACATGACCATTTACGGTTGCTCGCATCACAGGGGGCTCAACCCGGCAATCATACTCTACCTACTGCCAAAAGTCTTCAATGTTAGGTAGTGAAATAGGCAGGGTATTCGTGATCGCATGGAAGATCCTTGAGCGCAGGAGAAATGTGATTATTTCCCTGTAGTCCTCCACGCCACTTGCGTCTGGGTCTAACATGATGTACTGGTTATGCGCTGGAAAGAACTGTCTTTGATCATTACCGTCATCACCACCAGCACCGCCAACAGCAGCCATATCTGCACTAAACGAACCAAGTTAGATAACTGGTAAGCAACTCACAAGTTCGCGTTATACCATGAGCGAAGTTGTGATTAAAACTGTATAGGCGAACTTAAAGGTGAGGCGAAGTTGGAAACAACTTCGCTTCATCTGTAAGTTCGTTTAAATAACTGTTAAACAAATTGGTTTAGGCGAAGTTGATGATAACTTCGCCTTATCACAACATCGCCTAAGGCAAAGATAAGTGTTAGGCGAAATTAAGCTTCAGGCGAAGTTGTGGATAACTTCGCCTTAGGCGAAATTAAGCCCCAGGCGAAGTTGTGGATAACTTCGCCTAAACCCTAACTTCGCCTGAACTTAATCGGCGACTGTTAGGATTCCAACACCGGAAATCCGGTGTTTTCGGCTATGACCGACGATCAAGGACATCAATACACATGATATTAAGGATGTGAAGTTGAAAAGGATGTCCATGCACACGTTAACACAAGTTTTTAAGATTTCGATTTTGAAGGTCCGACGACCCGAGGTCTCGAACCGGGTAAAAACGATCAAGAACGAACAAGTTTGTGAGAGATATCGACAACACATACCCTCAATGATAATAGAAACTGGAAGCAAAGATCGAAAACGCTTAGGAATCAAGTCCGCCGTATAAATCTTAAGTTCGCCGGAAAATCGGAGCTTAAGTTCGCTGAGAATTTTGAAAATAATGATATTTACTGTTTGAAAAGCCTTATATAGGGTCAGTGTAGTTCAGGCGAAGTTAAGGATAACTTCGCCTAGGCGAAGTTAAGCACAAGTTCGCCTGATTCAACTACTTCGCCTATAATTTCAAAAACAAACCCTTTAAGTTTGAACATTTTTGCAATAAACATTTTAAACTTCCAAAAAGAGTTAAACAAAAATGATCATGTCTAAGTAACCAGTTATAAAATAATACAACTACAAAAATAGGAAAAAATTTAACGAATAAGGGATCAAATTTCAGTCTTGGTAGGGACAGCTATGTTTTAGAAAAGATCCTAACAGGAATCATACTAACCACGTGACTGTTACATAGATCCGTGTTTAGCTGTATTATGACATATAGAGACAGGTTGTATGCAGGTAATATACTTAAGATGGTTTTCATCGTTTCTGTGATACGAGTTAGGTTCAATTAATCCTTAAAATTTAAGTGGGCAACAACTCAGAAATATTGATGCCTCCTATCTATCCTCAAAGCGTATTTGGCTTTCCCCAAGTCACCCCGAATTGACTTCGACCCATAGTGTCTGATTAACTTGTATGTATTCTTCTTCTATTTCCCGTTCTTCTTCTTGCTCTAAGATAGAGAAGTCTTGATTTTATGATCACTAATATGTTACAATAACTTCATAATTTTTTTTTTTTTTTTTTAACAACATAGACTTCAAAGTAGAAATTAACTGCAAGTCCCGAATCTGGATCACTGCAGTGTCTTGAAACGCTTTCTTCACGGGAATCAAAACACACATGGGCTCGTGTATGACTGGGTAATCGCTTTTCTGCCTATCATTCGAAAAGATATATATGAAGACACGCAAAACTCTTAAGGAGTTTCCACGTAAAATCAAGTAAAATTAGTTTGTATCACATCTACTTTTACGCATCATAAAAAGTTACCATGACATACAATGATTGTCCTAAAGCCTTTTAAGCCTAATAACTTCACTAGTTAAGCACACACAATCAGTATATATATCATTTTCCAAGGTTAGATCAATTTTCGGTTTAACATAGCTAACGAACTTCTTACGAAGTAACAGACTTGAAAAGTAATTTCATTTCCCAAAAAAAATTTTGACTTCAATCGCCCCGTTCACGTCAAAGTTTTCAGGTAAACGGCAATCCTGAAGATCCAATGGATCAACTGGACCGACCACATACAGGTATGTGTTCTTCTAACTAAGTATGAACGACTAATTTTCAGCGATAGAAAGAAAACACATCATAAATCGCCCCGGTCACTTTCAGTCATCTGGTTAATGGCTATCCTCAAAATCTACAAGTAGAAGATGAGGACCAAAACATATCCTAAGACATGTCCTTCCAACTGAGATAACCGACATAATTTTAAGCGATTAGTGACGATTTTTTTTTTTTTTTTTTTTTTTATTTTTTTTAAGACACAAAAGAAAAGCATGGTTACTCGGGATTGATCATCCCGTTTAGCTCAATTAGGTTTTGAAATCTGGATTTATCAAACGCTTTTGTAAATAAATCAGCGAGATTCTCGAGCATATCAACTTTTTCGATCTTAATCAGTTTCTTCTCAGCACAATCCCGTATGAAATGATGACGAATGTCAATATGTTTGGTTTTACTATGTTTCACGGGATTGTTAATTACTGAGATGGCTGCAGTGTTATCAATTAAAATAGGAGTGAGTAAGAAATTCAGACCATAGTCGCGCAATTGTTGCTGAATCCACAAAACCTGTGAACAGCAGTTGGATGCTGCCATATATTCAGCTTCACATGTTGAGATTGCAACTGACGTCTGTTTCTTGCACTGCCAGGAAACTAATCTTCCACCGAGAAACTGACATCCTCCTGTTGTCGACTTCCGACTCTGATTGCACCCTCCATAATCAGAATCAGTATAAGCAACCAGTTCCACGTCTCCTCCCTTCGGGTACCACAACCCTAGCTTCGGCTTGCCCTTGAGATACCGTAGTATCCTCTTTGCACCTTTCAAATGAGATTCTTTCGGATTTGCCTGAAAACGTGCACAAAGACAAACAGCAAACATTATATCAGGCCTAGAAGCAGTTAAATACATTAATGAACCTATTATCGCCCGATACAGAGTTGGGTCCACATCTGCGTCACCATCTGATTCAGCGCCCAATTTGTGATTGACGCAGATTGGAGTGTCATATGGAGAACTGTCCTCCATCTTGAATCGCTTGAGCACATCATGAACGTACTTCGTCTGATAAATGAACATCCCGTACTTCTTCTGATCAACCTGCAATCCTAGAAAGAAAGTTAGTTCACCCATAGCACTCATTTCGAACCTTTTCTTCATGACATCCTCAAAATCTTGACACATGGAGACTCTTGATGCAGCAAATATGATGTCATCCACGTAGACTTGAACTAGTAGGAAGTCGCTTCCTTCTCTCTTCACGAACAGTGTGCTGTCAATTAAACCCCTTTCAAAACCATTCTCGAGCAAGTAGTCCGATAACGTTGAATACCAGGCACGAGGTGCCTGATGTAATCCATACAGCGCCTTGCTCAACTTGTATACGTGATCTGGGAAGTCTGGGTCAGGAAAACCCGGAGGTTGCTCAACATACACAACCTCATCAACTTTCCCATTTAAAAACGCACTCTTCACATCTAGCTGAAACACCTTCATTCTCTTACATGCAGCAAACGCCAAAAACAATCTTATCGCTTCCAACCGGGCGACAGGAGCGAACACCTCATTGTAATCAATACCCTCTTGCTGATTAAAACCTTTAACAACTAGCCTTGCCTTGTTTCTAATGATAATCCCCTTTTCATCCCTCTTGCACTTAAACACCCATTTTGTGCCTATAGCATGCACATTCCTTGGTTTTTCAACCAAAGTCCAGACTTCCATCTTCTCGAATTGAGCCAACTCTTCTTGCATGGCCTCGACCCACGAGCTGTCCTTAAGAGCCATTTGATAATTTTTCGGTTCAATCTGGCTAATAAAGCAGGAGTACAAACATTCGTTCATTATTCCCGTTTCTTTAATGCTTGTATAAACACAGGTGTGCTCATTCAAGCTACTTCTGGTTTGTACACTGGAGGACACATCACCTATAATATTCTCCAATGGGTGATCTTTGTGAATTCTCGTGGTCGGAACAGCACCGACATGCAAATTATCTTCCAAATTTGAAGAGATCTCATCAATGGTTGTTTCTGGCTGAGAGTGAAATGGATTGATAAACTCATCTTCAGGTAAGGCAGCAGGGGTATCAATAGTGTTTGATGTGGAAGGTTGACTTTTCTCAATAAGCTGTCGTTGCAATAGATTCTCTTCCTCATCAAGTATCATCTTCGACGCAATTCTTTCTTCTTCTTCAGAAATTTCCAAATTAGGGATGTTAAATGACTTAAACAGCTTAACATAGTCGAAAAGCTCAGCAGGTACATTGCTTGGTTTTGGTGATTGGTAACTAGTAATGTCGGTGTTACACACCACCTCCACCTTGCAAGTTGACGTATTGAAGACCCGTCTGTTGGAGTCCCAACAACATAACCGACTAAGATTCCTTCATCGGCTTCTTCACCAAATTTCGAATTAGTCTTCAAAATCGAACAAGGAGACCCGAATGGTTCAAGACCGCTCAAGTTGGGCTTCCTTCCATGCATAAGCTCGTAACATGTTTTTCCAAGTCTCTTAACGGTTAACACCCTATTCAGAACATAGCAGGCTGTAGCAACTGCTTCAGCCCAGAATATCACAGGAAGTTTTGAATCTGCCAGCATAGTTCTGGCTCCTTCAATTAAAGTTCGGTTCTTCCTTTCAGCCACTCCATTCTGTTGCGGAGTATACGAAGCGCTGTATTGATGTTCAATTCCTTTCTGAAGACAGAAGATTTCCATTTCAAAGTTCTTGAACTCTGTTCCATTGTCACTTCTGATGTATTTAACTGATTTACTCATGACGTTCTCAACTTTTGTAATTAGATTCTTTACCATTTGAGCCGTCTCATCTTTAGATTTCAGAAAATATACCCACGAATATCGCGAGTAGTCATCAGTGATCACCAAGCAGTAAGAAGTACCTCCTAGACTTTTTACATTCACGGGACCGAAGAGATCCATGTGAAGTAGTTCTAGAGTACCGGCAATAGAGTTGACCTTCTTGGTGAGATGGGATTTCTTGTGTTGCTTTCCCTTCTTGCATGCTATACATTTGTCTTCAAAGTTAAAACTTTTTAAGGGAACGCCCATCACAAGCCCATTCTTGACAATGAAGTTCATCTTCCGAAGATGAATGTGCCCCATTCTCCTATGCCACAATTCAGATTCTGATTCGCTTGCTTTCGTCATTAAACAAGATTCTCCCGTGGCCATTTCAGTAGACCTCATATCCATCACATATGTATTTGTTTCACGTGGAGCTTTCATTACTATCCACTCGTCTGGTATCTGGAAGCCAGGCTTCAACACGATCGCTTCATTCTTCGTGAAATGGACAGTGTAATCTTTATCACAAATCTGCGACACACTCAGCAGATTATGCTTCAATTCCTCCACAAAATTCACATTCTCAAGTGTCATCCTTCCATTTGACACTGTACCTCTACCAGTAATTCTTCCTCCGCTTTCACCAGCAAAACTAACTCTCGCTCCCTGAACAGGTTTTAAGTCTTGCAACAAGTGTTTGTTGCCCGTCATGTGCCGGGAACAGCCGCTATCTACAATCCAAAGACTGTGGGCAGCCCTGTTCAACTGTTCCTGCACAATAAAACAGAGAATTAGAATCTTAATTGGTCTTGGATCGATACGTCCCGTACCCTGGCTTTCCAAAGTTAGCATCAGGATAATTCCTGTAAGTCCTGTTAGGAAATCTCCTTGAAGATTGAGTGTGATGCCTTCCAAACCTATGTTAATGGAAAGTGTTATATCTTGTGGTTTGGTTGAAAAACTGAGGTTTGTTTTTATGAAAACTTGAATTAGTTACATTTTGGCATTTTGAAAAGTTTTCATTTTTAGCAGTATCAAACTGATGCTTATTCTCAGTTTTATTTGGCCTCACACCTCTGTATCTCGGCGTCAGAGGGCAATCTGCAACAAGATGTCCTAATTTATTACATCTAAAGCAACACCTACTCTCCATTTTCTTTTCAAATGTTGGTTTGGATGTAGAGGCAGTGTTACCAGCCGTTCGTCTCACATAAGGTGGGACATACGGGTTGAGTGGAGTACTCTTTTTAGAAGATTTATTTTTATCTCCACCAGTGGGTAACACTACCTTCTCTTTCGTCTTACCTGATTCGGACAACTTATCCGAATCCGATGAGACTGGACTCATAACAGAAATATTTACACTAGAAACAGGCGAACTCGTTTCGCCATTACTAACAGTTGGTTCTTTACATGTAACCTTGATTGGAACTGTCTGAGGAACTTCAAAATCCACAGATTTCTGAATACTAGGGTTGAAAGTGTAGTTGTGGTTATAAGGTGGTGGCACCTCGTGATAACCAATTCCTCCCCTCTTTGCAGAGGTACCTTGATCACTAACGAGGTGATCTAGAATAGCTGAGGAATTTCGGAACTGCTCGAGTTTTCGGTTCAGTTCCACCACTTTCACCTGGTGGTCAGCAATTTGCTTTTCTCGTTCAGCAATAAGTTTAGTCTTTTCTTCTAAAACCTCATAACTTAGGTCAATTACATCAATTTTTTCAGCAAGTTTAGTTTTTAAGCTTTTGACATCTTTTTCACATGCTTTTATTTTAACTTTGTAACTGTTTTCTCTTGCCTTAGTAAAATGATGATCTTCTTTAAGAGTTTTAAATTCAGCATCTAAACGAACATACTGATCAGTTATGGTAGCAAGTTGCTCAGACAAATTCTCACATTTTGTACAAACAGGTTTAGAACTTACCTCGGAGGGTTGACCATCGTTATCTGCCATGAAAGCTTTCTCATTACCAGTAGCTTTCTCCTCTCCAGTCATCTTCTCACAATCTTCATTTTCTACCTTAGCCATATTCGCCTGCTCACCAGTTTCATTCGCATGCAGGTTCCAGTTGTATTCACCGGCTTCTCTAGACAACATGGCATTGACTTCTTTACTAATCCCAGTAGGCTGTGCAGACCGGCCTTGATCCCGTTCAACTCTCTCGTTTCTGCATTCTTTAGCAAAGTGCCCATACTGTTGACAGTTATAGCACCTATCTTTAGACTTGTCGAATCCGGGCCTACTACCAACAAACTTTCTCCCCGTCTTATTCATGAAACGCTTGACTCGCCTCACTATCATGGCCATTTGCCATTGCAAATCCATCTCCTCCAGATCATCAGCATCGATCTGGTCATAATCCTCATCCAAAACAGCAGGGTCCACAATCTTCCCTTGTATGTAGTTCTCATATGAAGCAATAAAAGATGCATAGACTGCAAACTGCTCTTCAGCAGATTTGACACTCATTGGCATCTTGGAATAGTTATTGCTTGAGGCACTGGGAGAGAAACTACTGTTGGATGTTTGAGGTTTCGAAGCACTTGAACCTCCAGCAACAAAGCAAACATCACCGTTCATGTTTACTGAAACGTTTCCTTCATGAGAAGAGTTAGAACCTGACTCTCCTTTGGAGTAGTAAGCAGCAGATTCAGGCTTCGAACTTGAGCCTGAGTTAAGTTTGGCACCATACATACCAGGGTCTTGAATCTGATCTGTTGGTGTCTCTTTACGAACCATATTAAGCTCAAAGGTTCTGAGCTTGTTTACTGCTGTCTCCAAATCACAATTAGGAAAGTCTCTGTCTTCCCTCATCAGAACTGTGTACATTTCCCACTTCGGTGGGAGAGCATCGAGAAGCTTTTCAACTATCTCCTCTTCTCTGTAAGCAATCGAATAGTTGTTTAGCTCTGTCATTAGATGATAATATCGAGTGATAATATCATCCAGAGATTCGTTCTTCAAATATTTGAAGACAGAGAACTGAGTCTTCAACAGTTTAATCTTCGAGGCACGAATACCCACGTTCCCTTCGAATCTATTTTCAAGAGCATCCCAAAGCTCTCGAGCCGATGTATACTTTCTGAAAGTATGAAGGATCTCCTGTGGAAGAGCCATAGTGATAGCTGCGTGAGCCTTGCTTTCGGCTTCGTACATCTTCTTCTCCTCTTCCTCCATCTTGCTGTACTTCTTTATCACATCCCGACCTTCGTATTCCATGGTCGGTGGAATATATCCATCCTGGATGCACACCCACATCTTTGCATCCTGGTATTTAATATACTGAATAAACCGATCCTTCCATGTAACAAAGTCGGTTCCTTTTAACAGCCTTGGGGCCTTAGTGGCTGACCCCGCTTCGACTTCCATTTTCACCAATTCAGAGATGTTAATTGCGACATCTTCTCAAAAAACCCGAAAAATTCAAAAATTTGTCCAAACAGTACTAAAGGCGAAGTTAAGAATAACTTCGCTGGAAAAATTCTTAAATTCGTGAGACTCGGCGAAGTTGAGAATAACTTCGCTTAGGTAAGCGAACTTATCAGGTAAGCGAAGTTGAGGATAACTTCGCTTAGGCGAACTTATGAGGCAGGCGAAGTAGTGAATAACTTCGCTTAACCTTATATCTTCGCCGAAACCCTACTTTCCGTGACGGCAACTTCGCCTGAAGAACAGTAACTTCGCCCGATGAACACTGAAAATATTCAGATCTGTTGTCGACGATTCTGCAGTTTCCGGTCGTTGTAAAGGCTTGAAAATGACTGTATATAGTGATTAGAACTCAATACGAACAAAAACTCGTCCCGTGAATAGGTCAAACGAGACGTTTTCTACACCCGCGTGAAATCCCGAACCTCACAATCGAGCCAATGGCTCTGATACCAATTGTAGGTTCCTGGACGGATCGTACACGGGATGTCGCTATCTGCGCAGGTGCGGAATCCCTGCGTAGGTAGATACGAGCGTAGAATACGTATAAAACAAACACACGAGCAATAACCGAAACACGTTATATTGATAACCCGAACACGTGACTCGAGGTCACTATTACAGACTCTGACTTGTAAACGCGTAACTCTCGAACTAATCAACTGAAACGAACCCTAACCAACCTCACGAACTCCCCTCAACTGTTACGGTTTACAGTATATATAAACACGACAACTTCGCCTCAGGCGAAGTTGTCCATAACTTCGCTTGTTCAACAAGTTCGCCTGAGCGAACTTGTTAACAACTTCGCTTGTTCAACAAGTTCGCCTAAGCGAACTTGTTGACAACTTCGCTCGTTACATAAACATAAACATAATCAAAAACATAATTACATTACAGACTCGATTACAAACGTTAGACTATGAACTACTGACATACATGTACCAACAACTTGCTTTGGAATTTCTACAATGAAGTCTGGACTTGGACTTTGATAGCTTTTCTTGGGACGTAGTTGATGTTATGTTCACCTAGTTCCACAACCCATTTGGCCAATCGGCCTGAATTTACTGGTTTTTCAAGCACACTTTTGATGGGTTGGTCAGTGACCACTTGTATAGGGTGTGCTTGAAAGTACCTTCAAATCCTTCTGGTCGTTTGAATTAAGGCCAGGGCAAGTTTTTCCTAAGGAGGGTATTTGACCTCTGACATTTTTAGTGTTTTACTAAATAAATAAACGGGCACCTGAACTTTGTCTCGTTCGATGGTTAGAACCGCGCTTCATGCTTCTTCAGCAACTGAGAGATAGACAGAGATCAATTCTCCCGTTTCAGGGGCTGCAATAGCTGAAATTGAAGCTAAGTGTTGCTTCATTTTGGTTGAAGGCTTCTTCTTCTTTTTCCGTCCACCTGAAATCTTTCTTATTGGTGCAACCCTTTAGTGTTTTGAAAAAGGGTAGGGATTTCTCAGCAAGCTTAGAGGTAAAACGCTTCAAGGCTGCTAGCATTCCATTTTCAGACTTTCCACTTATTTTTTGCTTTGTGGGGATTTTGTTTCAAGAACAGCCCTGACTTTGTTGGTATTAGCATTTATGCTTTGTTTCCCGACAATGTGCCCCAAAAACTTACCTTCCTCGAACCCGAATGAGCATTTTCCAGGGTTAAGCTTCATGTTGATCTTTCTTAAGTTTTGGAAAGTTTCTTGTATGTCTTCAAGAATTTGATGCTCGGTTTTGCTTTTGATTACCAGATCATCAACATAAGCTTCAAGGTTCTGCTAATTTGGCTAGCAAATGCTCTATCGACCAAACGTTGGTAGGTTGCACCGGCATTTCGTAGGCCAAAAGGCATCTTTTGATAACAAAAAATACCCTTGTCCGTGTGGAATGCAGTTTTTTCTTCATCTTCCACTTTCATGAGAATCTGATGGTAACCCTTGTAAGCGTCGAGAAAACACTTAAAGGGATGGCCGGTTAAAGAGTCAACCTTGAGGTCCATCTCGGGTAAGGGATAGCAATCCTTTGGGCATGCTTTGTTTAATTCTTTGAAGTCGATGCACATCCTCAAAGAATTGTCAGGCTTTCGAACCATGACTGGATTAGCCACCCAAGATTGATACTTGACCTCTCGTAAGATCCCAGCTTGTACAAGCTTTTCGACCTCTTGACATGCTGCCAAGCTTCTTTCAGGAGCTAGGCTCCATTTCTTTTGGACAACAGGCTTTACATCGAGAGGTATTTTAAGTTCATGCTCTGCAATGCTTTGAGGGATGCCTGTCATGTCTTCCGGGCACCAAGCAAAGACATCGCTATAGTTTATCAACAGCTTTTCAAGGTGTGAAAGTGTTTCTTTGGAAAGGCTTGTGTTTACCCGCACCTTTTGTTCAGGGTACTTGGGGTTTATGATTAAGCCTTGTTTCTCTTCTTCATTTTTTGAACTTTCCCCTTCAACTGTGTAGACCTCTTGGGTAGGTTGAAGGGTTGCAATTCCCATGTCGGTGGGAAACTTCATAGCACCTTGACCAACCGAAACAGCCATGTGAACGCACATTGTCCTGGCCTTCCTATGATTACATCATAGCTGAAGGTGTGTCGATAACCACAAAAGTAAGTGGTTTGGTTTTCTTCATCTTGCCTTCACTAAAACAAACATCAAGGGTTAGTTGTCCTAAAAGCTTCAATGGTATATCGGCGATACCTTTTATCGACGTCCCAGAGGGTTGAAGCCTTGAACGCTCTTTCTTACTCAGCCGGTTGAAGAAGACTTCATACATGATCTCTGTGGCCGCCCCTGTGTCGATGTAGGCTTTTCTTGTGTTGAGTGTTCCCACGACCACTGCTACTATCAAAGGGTTTGAGAGTAAGTTACCTTGAGGTGGAGGGAAGCAGATGCATTGAAGCTCCCAAGCCTCCAAGCGTTGTCGTTTGTGGGGAACACCTTGGTCTATATTCACCATATTCACTTCTTTGCTTTTTCTTTCAGCCATCTTGTCTTTGACCCCTTTCACCAAATGAGCCAATTCTCCGGACTTGACAGCTTCATCAATTCTTCTCTTGAGTTGAAAGCAATCGTTTGTGTGGTGACCTTTTTCTTCGTGGAACTCACAGAATTGGGTGGAGCTTTCGTTCTTCTTGCTTTTGGGCAAGGGTCGAGGAGGTCAGAAGTTGTGTTTCACTTCTTCGGTGGCAAGGATCTCCCGAGGGGTTTTGGTTAAGGCTGTGAAGTTCACATTCTTTTCTCTGCTTAGAGGGTTCCGACCTTCAGGCCTTCGTTGATCTGAGCTCCTTAGATATCTATCATAGGGATTGTAGTTCCCTTTCTTTCGGTTGGGGCTGTTGCTTCGCCAACTAGGAGCTCTTTTTCGTTGCTCTTTGAAATCAACGGCCTCTTCGCCTCGAATATGAGCCTCAGCTCATTCAAGAGCTTTTTCAAGGGTTTTAGGTAGGCACTTGTTAAAGTCCATTGTGAGGTGTTTGGAGGTGATGGCGTTCATGAAGCCTGCCACCCTCATTTTTTCGTCAGCCCCCACATATTGTAACCCTTATTTTTTGTATCTTTCGATGAAGTCTCGAAGGCTCTCGTCATCTTTTTGCATTATCTGAAAAATGACCATGGCATCCTTGATGTACCTTCTTTGTTGTGAAAAGTTGGCCAAGAATCCTTTGCTCAGATCATCGAAGCTTCGAACGCTTTGAGCAGGAAGGTTGTTGAACCATATCCTGGCTGATCCGACAAGTGTTTGCATGAACATTAAACAACATTTAGCATGTGACCACTTTTCAATCCTGGCTGCATCGGTGAAGACCTGGAGGTGGTCCTCGGGATCCTCGGTCCCATCATATGTTTTTATATGAGGTGGCATCTTGATTTTTATTTGAAAGTCATAATCGGCGATTTGTTGAGAAAAAAAAGATAGGTTACCGGGCTTGTAGGGCTTTGCAAGGTCTTCGTCTAGCCTGGTAACGGGATTATGACTTTTCGTTCCTTGGTGGGTACCCAGTGCTTGGTTGATGATTTGGGTCCAAGGAAAATGTGTCATCATTTGAGCCATCATCTGAGGCATGAGGTTAAAGCCTTGAAGGCTTTCAGGGGTTGCTGTTGTTTGACTTGTTCCCATGGGAGTGCTCATTGCAGCACTTCGAGCCAAGGGCAAGACCGACATGGCCTACTCCCATGTAGAGGCTGTGGAAGGAACACTTGAAGCTGGTAACTGCCATATTTGGTCGAGAGTGGTCTCATGCCCAAGGGGTTGTGAAGTAAACAAAGGGAAAGCCGTTGGACTTGGTCTCCCATAGGTGTAAGGAGACGGGTTAAAAGGTTAACAGGTTACACTTGGGCCAGCTTCAAAAAGGGAAGCAGCCGGCTGTGAGCTGGTTAGAGGGGAAGGTGGACGTCCGAGTGACAACGAGGGCTCCAGATCGTCATAATCCAGCCTTATTCTTATCCCTTTTTCTCTTTCTTGGCTCACGTGTAGGTTAAGAAGATGTCTTAGTTGCAAGAAATGCCGTGATACCCCTTCCATCGTTAGGTCAACACGCTCCGGGGTGTTCGTGACTCCTGCATGAGGAGAAGGAACTCCGGATCGTGAAGGGGTTGGAGTTCAAAAAGGTGAAAACTCAAGGAACAAGGGTTCCGTGCCAGTTCCTCCCGAGTGGAAAAAAGTGAGGTTGTCACCGGAGTTTCTTGGCCAGCGCTGGGTGTCGGTGTTCTTATCACTTGGTCGACTTTATCAGGAGATTCACCTTCTGAAATGATTTTAAGAAAATGGAGCTACACTACTGGTCTTTAAGATAAAGTAAGCGGCGTAGCCCCACGGTGGGCGCCAACTTGTTGCTACAACAAAGATAAGACCAATGATAGTGAAATGACTGGTTAGGCTAACGGGCTTCAAGGGGTTCAGGTTAAGCTAACGCAGGGTCGTGGTGTCCCTCTATGTTTGCAAAACGTAGAATGAGGTTCACTAGTTTGTTGTTTGATTGTTACAGTTCACCAAGGATCCGGAACCGTGATGTTTGGAATCGGTTTTTGGATGATGTTCTTGGTGAAGCTATGAAGTTATTAAAGTAAGAAAAGAAATAAGCTAAAGAGCATATTTCTCAAGAAAGAAGAGAAGATCAGGGAGAGTATGATATCTGCCCAGATCATGTTTTTATGTTTATGGCTAAGTTCTCATTATATTGAAGGAGAGACCAAGCCTTTGGTCTGGTGTACAAACTAATTCACCTCAAGTTTGCTTAGAGAGTTGACCTTTATGAGCGGGAAGCTTGGGACCGTTGGTCCATGATTAAAATATTAATACTTTATCTGAGCATGTCCCTTGCTCAGAGGGAAAAAGTGATGTGAATAGTGAGTTGACATCGTACTGTAGCACGTGGGTACTTGTTTACATAAGTTTGGGGCGGGAAACGAAGCTTTTAACCTTTTAACCTTTTTAGCGTTAATGTGTGGAAGCTATTTTATTGATTCCTTGGGCTACCCCCGTCATCATGATTCATGTAACTTCCCCATTTTCTTGTAAATCTCATCCAAAAGAACAAAAGTTGAAGCAACCATGGATGATGTCTCCTTTTGCAGCCTTAACGTCAACGTCTAGTTGGGAACAATTCATTAAACAATTGATGAGATTATGTTTGTAAACAAACAAATCTATTTTCAATGTTTGAGTAATCCTCTAAATAGGATTACCTTACATGCATGCTTGATACATGTTCTTGCTTTTGAAAAAGTAAGTTTGAATAATAAACGTTGGTTTCAACGTGATCTGAGTTTGTAGGATTATGTCTTTTTATTAAGCTTCAATTTGTTGTTTTTGTTTCACACTTGTATCTATTTAAAACCATAGGCTATCGTCAATGAATTATCAGTTTGAGAAGCAATAATACCGGTGATAGCATTTTGTATGTCTTTATCATTATGTTTGTCATTTGGTATCAGAGTGAAAGTAAGAAAACCAATCACATGAGTGAGAAAAATAAGTGAATAAAAGCTAAAGATTCCTCCTTTTGATGGCCATTTCAAGCACTATAGTGAAATCATGGAGAACCTTCTACGATTTGTATTGCTCAAAGCAATGCTCATAGGAACAAACTTGAAGAACTTCGAACCTAGGATTTACATGTCAAACACTATCTCTATCAATACAAGCCATTGATAGAGAGTCATTTGAACAAATCTTGGATAGAATTTCTGCCAAATCGGTGCAGAATTGTATGAAGCAAAGGTTCTAATATAATGCAAGAGTGAAAAGAGAGATGAACGGCAGTGAAACCATCACCGAAAACTTTACGGGGGTTTAATCAGTTTCCTATCAAATGAGAGCTGAGTTGTCGACTCCACCTATTGTAGGCACAAAACTTAATCCTACACACCCAAATAGTTAAAATAAAAGGGGGGGGGGGGATGAAAAGCTCCTGAGGTGGATGTAAATCATCTACTAGAGAGGGTTAAGTTTCTTAAAGGAACGCATGATAAGTTTAATGACAAATTCATCCAAAGCTATGGAGTTTTGACAAAGAAAAAGGCTTAAAAAAAATAGGGTAGTGTTTGGTATGAAGTAATGAGAGGTGGAATGAAATGACTCATTCCAAAGGAATGAAAGAAAACATGTTTGGTTACCATTCATTAATGGAATGAATCATTCCTAAGGAATGCAAACCCTTCCATATATAATATTTTTCATTCCTTAACAAAAGATGGTTTTTCTTTCATTCTTTCAAGGAATGAAATGGAAAATGATCAATAATAATAATAATCATGATAATTAATAAAAAAATAATTATTATTTTTGTTATTATTATTACTCCTACTATTATTATTGCTATTTATCATCATCATTATTATTTTATTTTAGTATAAATTTTATTAAATTATAATTTTTATTATACTTTTATTACTATATCGCATTATCTTATAACCGTTTTATTAATTGATAAAAAATTTATTAGTGAAAATGAGTTTTTCACTAACTTTGGACATGAATAATATACTTATATATGTGTTATATAAATATTGATTTGAGTGTCCAAAACGGAGCTTAGATTAATGAATATCAATGCTCGAAGTTGTATGGTTGGAATAACCAAAAAAGAGAAAATTGGATTTATCTTTGACATCGTGTCCCACCTAGGAGCGCATGAGTGTCGTGCCTGCATAACGGACTGTTGCGAACAGTTGTTTGGACCTGGTCAAATAGTTTGTTTCAACTCATGTCATGAATAAATATAATGGTTTTGATTCACCTTTTAAATCTAATTAAAAGTATTTAACCTTGTTAATTATAATAATTAATTTCAAGTTTATTACAAGATTAATTATCTTGTTTATGACTAAATTAATTTTATTGTTTATGACATATTAATTTTGGTTGAGTATTCCTCATTTTGTGTAAGTATATAATGAACTTGTTGGTTCATGTTGTAATAACACTTCAAAATATTTTGGAGTCAGTTACACACACTCATGACAAAATTTAGCGAGGAGCACTCTCTATATTTACGTCAAACAACTTCAACAAATTATCCTACATCTTGATAAACACCAATATAGCCAGTGACTTCCTCAGGTTCGTGGCCATCTCCGGCAGTACACATAGCGTTCCGGTTGTTGTACCCTGGGAAACAGACGCGCTTGAGAGTAGGCACGATATCTGTTTTAAGGGTCCCGTGTCTAACACGATCCTCAACCAAAACCGTCACCCAATTTCAATAAATGAATTGTTGTTTTGAAGAAACAATTGTTGAAGACTCAAGTGATGAAGACTCGTGACAAGGATACTAGAAGAAAGCTTATGGAAGCACTCCTAGTAAGATATGGATTGAATCATTTCGGTATATAAATTTGCATTTTATATTCTTTTTATATACTTTTGTAAATGGTATTGTACTAAGTGAATTTCCCACGATTAACGAGAGTATCATTATTATATTTTTATTATTTTCTTAACTAAAAGTTAACCACTTTTCCTACAATCTTAAAACAGACTTTCGTGAAGATTAACTGTTCAATATTAAAACCTATTGATAAGGATTTTTGGTTCACGAAAGTTTAAAATGTTAATTGGATTTTTTTCTATAAAATCTTATAAATATTTGGGGAAATAATTTGATTAGTACAAAAGATATCAGATTTATTTATATTGGTGTACAATATCAAATCCGAATACCGTTACAAATCGTATAAGAGTTTTTTTGACAATTTATTCTCATGAATTAATATGGGAGTTTGATATTAAACTTGACACTAAACATGTCATTAATAAAATGGCGGTTTTATTTTGACTCATAAAATCCATGTTGATTTTGTTTAGTAGAAAACTTAATATGGAAAATAAGTTTCAAGTGGGTGATAGATGAGATGAACAAAAGTGCTCATTTTGTTGCATATATATTTGTGTGAAGAGAATCACAATATATTGAAACGATTTCAAAAACCATTGGGTTTTTAATTTAAAATGATTTTTATAATCATTCTTCATCTAACGAGCGCGTTAGAATATATATTATTTAGCGTAATAATTCTGGTCTTATTGGGTTTGAAATGTTTATATTTTCTAATAAGCGTATTAGAAAAGGTTGGTTTAGTAAAACCATATGTATTTATAAGCATACAAGGTGGGATGCGAGGTACGGTTTTGTTGTTTGCGAAGTAGGTATTTCGCAGTGTGCGAACAAATTAAAAAAAGATTATTTGGCGAATTGATGGTTTATACCTTCTAATGAGCGTGTTAGAAATAGTATTATTCGTATAAACTACTAAGCTTTATAACGGTTTTTACCGTTTATTTCTAAGGAGCGTCTTAGCACCGATTTTGTATTTATAAACAATGACTTCTAAAACGTTTTTTTATAATTGCTTATTTCTATGGAGCGTCTTAGAACCGTTTTAAATCTTATAAATTAATAAGCTTTATAAAAAGTCTATTCTTTTTATTTTCTAAGGAGTGTCTTAGAAGTGGTTCATAAGAATCGCAAGTTTTAAAAACGATGTAAAATTGGTTATTTCTAACAAGAAGTTAAGAATGACTTATGTTAATAAGAACCAACATTTTATCGTTTAGTAAACATTTGTTTCTAATGAGCGTATTAGAATCGTTTTATCTTATAAACCATCTACTTAAACGATTTGCAATTGTTTATTTTTCTAACGAGCATGTTAGAATCGGTTTAGTGTGATAAAACTATATTTTGGTGAACAAACGATTTGTAATCGTTTTAATTTTCTAACGAGCGGGTTAGATAATGTTTTATTTGATAAACATATTTTGGAGTTTATGCTCTTGATTGGTTATCAAAACATAAAACTCATAAAGTTTATTATTAAAACAATTGCAAACTTAAGATATGACTTGAACGAATAAAACACGTCTTTTGCAATTAATATTGGTTCGTTGCTAGAAAGATAATTAGCACATCTTGAACCATATATTAGCTAGTCTCGAGTAAATTATTTTGTTAAAACAATTTGTTATTGTTGTGAACATAATTAATTGTTCAACTACTTGTGAGTAGTTTGTCATGTAAACAACTTTATTGTTTTGGACTAGATTTGTCATTGTTCAACTTTGGAGTTTCAAGATGAAACAAGATATCAAACGTTTAAATCGTGAGAGTATCATGATAAAAACTATACATATATTGAAAGGATATACACAAGAATGAAATATATCATTAAACGTTGAGAGTATCAACATGAGAATTTCACAAAGTGTGAATTCTAATTTGATTACAACATATGAAAGAAATATATGTTATTATTACTATTAACATTTATAATAAATCATTCGAGATTTGTTATAAGAGTTTTACTAATGATGAACTCGTAGATGCTTCTACCACCATCAATTTTGTTTGAACTATGTGGAGGACGTGTCCTTCATTTTGGGAGAGTATCCTAATACATGGTTTCAAGAAAACAAGGTCTTCACCAAAATTGACTTGGATTAAGACTTATGTGTAAGTCCACATAAGTCAAATGTTGAAGCCTTGAAGATCAAGGGAAAAAGAGTTGTGTTCTTGAACTGAATGATAAAGTCATGTTTTGTAACATGAAATAATCTAGAGATTTTTTCTAAACATTGAAGTTTGTGGTGTGTCTAAGTAAATGTGAACAAGGTATTTGGTGTTATACCATGAGGCTGTGAAGGATCAGAATGATGCATCTTCTGTTCACATGCTAAAGTATTGTAGTCTAAAGCATGCTAGACTAGGACTTAGTTAATTATGGTACTCCCCGGAGACTAATTAACTTTATATATTCAAAACGTATATATGGACACACAACGAATTCGTGTGTAGAGAAAGTTGAAAGATACTTTCATTCATTATAAGGAAGGGCATTAAACTCGTTGGTTTGATGACAAACTTATGACAATGACATATGTTGGTCGGTCAACTCAAAAGCTATTGAGTACCAAAATAAACATTAATGAACTCACTGATATAATGAGGCAACTCTTGTTCAAATCACGGGTATCTAAATGTCGTTATAAACATTTGTTGTCATAAGTAAGGTTATACAAATAGTAGTTCAAATGGCAAGAAATGTGGGGGGATGAGATATTTAAGAACCAACCCTTTGGGTATGTAAAATTGGTTGTATGAGAAGACTCTCAAACACGTAGAAAGGGAGAACCTTCCATTACCCCATTTGGATGCTATCCAATAACACTTAAATGTGGGAGTAACTTGCATTTGAATATTGAGCATATATTTGGTTGCTGATGTTTGGCAATAAGAATTTGGTGATCCAAATAGAAATTGCAAACACGTGTTTGCCTAAAACATAATATTTATGTTCTTCTAAGACACTTATTATAACAAGGTTCAAGGTGATACCTGTTGTTATAGTCATAGAAGCTTGAATATAGGCAAATTAACTTACAAGTTAAGAACACATCATAACAACTCATCTCAAACTGAAATTATCTACAGATGACTTGACAAAGTCATAGATAATATTTTTGATCCAACAACCCGAGGGTTAACGAGAGATGAAGTTGTGGAATGGGACTAAAGCCCGTGGGAAAAAGGAAGTATGAGGGAAACCTAACTTAGCAGACTGGAGATCCCAAGAGCTAAGTTCAATAGGACAACTTAATCATATAACCGAAGGGTAGTCACTGTGGGGGCATCGCTAGTATATATGTTTACATACAAGTTAATATATATGTTTATATATATATAAATATCCTTCAAAAATATTAAAGGGAGTTTAATTACTTCCTAGTCCATTCCTATTAACAACGGTGACATGTTGTGAGGTTAAGCATAATGTATGGTTGATGATTTTGTGTAAATCGTGTTAACCTTAATGTTTTAAATGATTTGAGATAAAATCACCTATGTGAAAGAGAAGTGGGGTCGCTTCGAATGAAACTATGGGGTGCGCAGTTCCTAGAGCTTTCACATAACCATGCTAGTGTTCCATGACCATAACGGACACGACGGTGAGGGGATGCGCCCAGCTAAGGAGAGTATTGTGTGAAGCATATTGTCGTTTCCACAAATGGGGGTCTACTCAAAGACATCGCGTCTACAAACCGCTAGGAGGCTAAGTATGCTTCACAAAGGAAGGTTCAAAGGGTAACACCTACCTATCCTGCAATACTCAACTGTCGAGGTTTTCATTGGAAATTTTGTGTGTTTTCATTGATCTCCATTCATGTGGGGGATTGTTGGAAAAATTTATTAGTGAAAATGGGTTTTTCACTAACTTTGGACATGAATAATATATTTATATATGTGTTATATAAATATTGATTTGAGTGTCCAAAACGGATCTTAGATGAATGAATATCAATGCTCGAAGTTGTATGGTTGGAATAACCGAAGAAAAGAAAATAGGATTTATCTTTGACATCGTGTCCCATGTAGGAGCGCATGAGTGTCGCGCCTGCATAACGGACTGTTGCGAACAGTTGTTTGGACCTGGTCAAATAGTTTGTTTCAACTCATGTCATGAATAAATATGACGGTTTTGATTCACCTTTTAAATCTAATTAAAAGTATTTAACCATGTTAATTACAATAATTAATTTCAAGTTTATTACAAGATTAATTATCTTGTTTATGACTAAATTAATTTTATTGTTTATGACATATTAATTTTGGTTGAGTATTTCTCATTTTGTGTAAGTATATAATGAACTTGTTGGTTCATGTTGTAATAACACTTAAAAAATATTTTGGAGTCACTTACACACACTCATGACAAAATTTAGAGAGGAGCACTCTCTATATTTATGTCAAACAACTTCAACAAATTTTCCTATATCTTGATAAACACCAATATAGCTGGTGACTTCCTCGGGTTCGTGGCCATCTCCGGCAGTACACATACTGTTCCGGTTGTTGTACCCTGGGAAACAGACGTGCTTGAGAGTAGGCATGAAATCTGTTTTGAGGGCCCCGTGTCTAACACGATCCTCAACCAAAACCGTTACCCAATTTCCATAAACTGATTGTTGTTTTGAAGAAACATTTGTTGAAGACTCAAGTGATGAAGACTCGTGACGTGGATACTAGAAGAAAGCTTATGGAAGCACTCTTAGTAAGATATGGATTGAATTATTTCAGTATATAAATTTGCATTTTATATTCTTTTTATGTACTTTTGTAAACGGTATTGTACTAAGTGAATTTCCCACGATTAACGAGAGTATCGTTATTATATTTTTATTATTATCTTAACTAAAATTGAACCACTTTTCCTACAGATAGATGGGTGGAAACTTCACTTGATTATATCAAAACAAGTGAAGGAAAAAAGAGCCTTTGTTATAAAAAATGAAGATAAGTCTGATAGAAATGGTGGTGATGTTGGTGAACAATTTGATGGTGGTGATAATTATGACACTTGTGATGATATTAGTGGTGGTGATAACATGGGTGATAATGATGGCGCTAAAGGTGATGATCGAGATAATAAGATTCATGATATTGCTGATGGAGACGATGGAAGTTATGAATAAGCTCTTGAAAGTTGTGACACCCGGTAAATTCCCAATCCCTTAAACCAAGTAATCAACCTAAATATTAGGTAATTATGTTATATGCGCCCTGCGCGAGCGCGCTATGTTAATCAGCGCGTGCATTTGTTATGTGCGCCCTGCGCGAGCGCGCTATGTTAATCAGCGCGTGCATTTGTTATGTGCGCCCTGCGCGAGCGCGCCATGTTAGTCAGCGCGTGCATTTGTTATGTGCGCCCTGCGCGAGCGCGCCATGTTAGTCAGCGCGGGCATATTATGTGCGCCCTGCGCGAGCGCACCATGTTAAGAACCAGCGTGGGCATATGTTATATGCGCCATGCGCGAATGTTTTGGCTTTATGTTTTCATGTACCTTAACGTTATGTTGTCTAATGGGTTGACCATCCCGCATGATGCTAAGGCGGGTGCATCCTAAATCGTTTATGCGCGTGCGGAAGGGAACTAACCTCCCCGCATGGCGGGAACATTGAGAGCTAGTTTGTCTGAAGCTCCAAGATGGAATTGACTTCAACATGACTGATCACTATGTTGAAATACCAAGACCACCTGGAGAATCTACAAATGAAACTCAATGTCCCTAACTGCGAGAAGGTTACGCACCTACCCATAGCGAAGAAATGTCCTTCACGCAGAAAGCTATGCGCACAAAGTGATACGCACAGAACACTTAAGTCTATTCTCCAGATGTAAGGAGATTACTCCCGCCCAAAAGGAAACAGTAGCGTGTTTCAGAGATTTTCCACTTTTTACTGTACACTGACAAAAGTACCTGAAAAAGCATACTGTAACATGAAAAGTCAACTGTCAGCCACCCTACTCCCACCAACCACAGACCTGCATGTCCTGACCAAATCAAATCAAATCTTTTATCCACTACTCCACTTTTAAATAAATAATAATAATTTCCATACTTTATCATCATTACACCTAGATATAAAAAGATTTCAATCCCCTAAAGCAAGGGATTGTGTTCCCTTGAGTTTGCCTATAAATATGTAACCTAAATTATCACCCAAACACACTTCAAACTTCTCTCTTAAGAACTGCAAACTTGCACTAATCATCTCCCAAGCATCCATTGTTTTCATTTCCGATCCTGTTGCTAGACCTTCAATTCAAAGGCCAACACCAAGAAAACCCGAATCTCGATTAATCCCTTAACAAGAACCACAGGTGAGTCTCACAGCCCCTATTCTCACTGTTTTCACTATTTTTAAACTATTTTCGGGGCGAGGGACACGTACTTAAATAATGTTTTATCATAGTATACTTACAAGCTATGCAAGCGATTGTGTTTAAATTATGTTTCTTGATGAGCAATGCAAACGGTTATCTATGATTTACGATGTATGTGCGCCAGAACTCGAGTAAGTGATCACTTTACCATTGGAACTCTAAGGGTAGGGACTGCTGGTTTGATCCGCCCACTCGTAGGGGTCGCACCTCTTACACAGACGAGTGCCTAGTATGGTCATGGGGCAGTACTATGGGTTCGAGCCCGCTCTTAGAGGTCGCTCCTCTTACGCAGACGAGCGCCTTGTTTTCCGGCACAACGTCCGCGCGTAACCCGCGGGACGGTATTACAGTATTATTCGCTCGTAGTGGCAGCGCCACTTTGCATGGACGAGCACGACTTTTCAGAAATGTTCACGCGCAACCTGCGGGACGGTATTACACTATTTTAGCTCGTAGTGGCAGCGCCACTTTGCATAGACGAGTACGTTTTCCAGAAACGTTCGCGCGCAACCCGCGGAACGGTCCTAACAGAAATATGTTGTCAGATCTATGTTTTCATACGGTGTATCAAGAATATGTTAGACATGAAACCAGAAATGTGTTTTAATATGATTTTCGCCAAGGCTATGACGCGATACGATTTATCAAGTTACTAAAACTTGTGAACTCACTCAGTTTATACTGATTCAAATGTTTTACGTGTCTTTCAGGAGATAACTAGGTAGCGCATGGAGTCACACCTAGAGCACCTCACGCTGAACATCTAAAACTAGCTTTTTGGAAGATTTTAGTTCTATCCCTTCGATGCGCGTGATTGTTCTCGCCGCGCAAGGGGATATGGCGTGGAAATCTTCAACAGTTTTTATACTTGGATGTTTTTATGTAATTTTTAAACAATGTAATGTATTTGTATTAAACATTTCACGCGCAATGAAAATCTTATCTTTGAATATTTGCAATGGCCCGTGCTTAAGTATCAATCCCCACTCGCGCGCGCCCGGCTGTTTCCGCCGTTCAGGGCCGGGTGTGACAGATTGGTATCCGAGCACTGGTTATAGCGAACTAGGAAAAGAAGTTTTAACCTAGACTATAACCGTTGGGGAATCGCATGAAATATTTTTCAAAGAAAATATTTTCAAAAGAAACTATACACACACTTAGGAACACGGGTCGCACAGTGTCTAGTGAATAAAGATAAAGAACATTATGTGCTCAGAGTACATGCGCTAAGTTTAATATATTTTCATTCTCTTTTAAAGCGAGAATGCCTCCAACTAGAGCCAAGGGAATCACCATGACACCCGAGGAACTCGCGGAAATAATCGCGCAGGCGATCACGACACATGAGGCCAGCAAGGCCGAATCAAGTCAGGGTCGTCAGAACGAGACCCCAGAACCCGAATCAGGAGCCTTGGACAAAGGATGCTCCTATAAGACATTTATTGCCTGTAGGCCTTGGCCATTCAAGGGTACCGAAGGGGCCATTGGGCTCTACAACTGGATTGACAAGATGGAGACAGTTCTCTCCATTAGCAGATGTAGTGAGAACCAGAAGGTCCTTTACGCGACCTGCATGTTCCAAGAAGCAGCTTCGTCTTGGTGGAAGCTTCAAGTGAAGACTTTGGGGCGAGAAGTTGCTCTTCACAAGACCTGGGAAGAACTGAAGGAAATGATGATAAGAAAGTTCTGCTCTCGCGCAGAAATCCAGAGTCTGCAGCAGGAATTCTGGAACCACACCATGGTAGGAACGGATATCGACGCCTACAACAACCGGTTCAACGAGCTTTGCCAGTTGGTGCCAGACATGGCAAACACGGAGGAAAAGAAGATCGAGAGGTATATTTTTGGGTTACCTCCTGTTGTTAGGGTTCCGCTCAACGCCGCAGCGCCTCCAACCTTTGATGAGGCGGTAGCGCGGGCCATCACCCTTACAAGGGATACGGTCCGTGCGGGTATGTTGACTACGCGCGGAAGCGAGCAGCGAACCTCTGACTCCAAGAGGAAATGGAACTCTCACCACCGAGGGTCCGACTCCAAGCAGCCACCGTTCAAGAAGCAGGAGAGCGCAAAGGTTTACGCGATCCAAGCCGCGGAGCCATCAAGGAAAGGATACAGCGGGCCTCGCCCGTGGTGCAGCAAATGCAAGTATCACCACGAGGGTGAATGCGCAAGAATCGAATGCGCCAAATGTGGCAGACCGGGGCACAAGGCGATGAATTGCCGTATCAGAGAAGCTGGAGCGAGCGACAACTGCTACGCATGCGGGAAGCCAGGGCATTTTAGTCGGGATTGCCCGCAAAAAGGAAACCAAGCTCGCGGGAGAGCTTTTGTGATCGGCGCGGGCGAAGCTAAAGAAGAGCCGAATGTGGTAACCGGTACGTTTTTGCTTAACGGCCATTTTGCATCTGTTTTATTTGATACTGGCGCTGACCTAAGTTTTATATCCGCTGAGTTTAAAAACTCCCTAGGCTTAGCAACCAGTAGGCTAGACACGCCTTATACTATAGAACTAGCCAATGGTAGGCAGTTATGCGCGAACGAAAGAACTGAACGATGTGTTATAGTCATGGGAGGTCACGGGTTCAATATTAACTTGTTGCCAATAGACTTGGGAAGTTTTGACATTGTGGTAGGTATGGATTGGTTAGTCGAGAACCACGCGGAAGTTATTTGCCATGAGAAGCAGGTTCGGATCCCACTGTTGAACGGAGAAACCTTGGTAATTCAAGGGGAAAGAAGGGGAGTTGCGACAAAACTGATTTCGTGCCTAAAGGCGCGCAAGTGCCTAAGGAAAGGGTGCTACGCCTTTCTGGCGCATGTAGTAGAGAAGAAAGGAGATGAGCGAAGAATTGAAGACTTACCGGTAGTGCGCGAATTTCCAGAAGTTTTTCCTGAAGATTTGCCCGGATTACCGCCGCCGCGACAAGTCGAATTTCGTATTGATTTAGTCCCAGGAGCTGCGCCAGTAGCTCGAGCGCCTTATCGATTAGCTCCATCTGAGATGCAAGAGCTATCCAATCAGTTACAGGAACTATTGGATAAGGGTTTCATACGCCCAAGCTTTTCACCTTGGGGAGCTCCAGTACTGTTTGTTAAGAAGAAGGATGGTTCCTTCCGGATGTGTATTGACTATAGAGAGCTGAACAAGCTGACAGTCAAGAATCGGTACCCCTTACCGAGGATTGACGACTTATTTGACCAGTTGCAGGGATCCAGTTATTATTCGAAGATAGATCTACGGTCAGGATACCACCAACTTAGGGTCCATGAGGAAAATGTGCCAAAAACAGCCTTCCGAACTAGATACGGCCATTATGAGTTCTTAGTGATGCCTTTCGGGCTAACTAATGCGCCGGCTGTGTTCATGGATCTGATGAACCGCGTGTGCAAACCATACTTGGACAAGTTTGTGATTGTGTTTATAGATGATATTCTGATTTACTCTCGGACCAAGGCCGAGCATGAGCAACACCTGAGATTGATTTTGGAATTGTTGAGGAAAGAAAAGTTGTATGCGAAGTTTTCCAAGTGCGAGTTTTGGCTTAGAGAAGTTCACTTTCTCGGTCACGTTGTAAACGAGAAAGGAATACAAGTTGATCCTTCCAAAGTCAAGGCCATCGAAAACTGGGAAGCGCCAAAAACCCCAACTGAGGTGAGGCAATTCCTAGGACTAGCTGGCTACTATCGACGCTTCATTGAGAACTTCTCCAAGATAGCTCTACCACTGACCGCGCTAACCCAGAAAGACAAGAAGTTTGTTTGGGGCGAAAATCAGGAAGCGGCATTTCAAAGGTTGAAACAGAAGTTATGTAGTGCGCCAATTTTGTCTTTACCCGAGGGGACGGATGACATCGTCGTTTACTGCGACGCTTCCCATCAGGGACTCGGATGTGTCCTTATGCAGCGAGACAAAGTCATAGCGTATGCCTCGCGCCAACTCAAGACCAATGAAAAGAACTACACAACGCATGATCTGGAACTTGGAGCGGTTGTCTTCGCGCTAAAGATTTGGCGCCATTACCTCTATGGTACAAAGTGTATAATCTTTACGGATCACAAGAGCCTTCAACACATATTCGATCAAAAGGATTTAAACATGAGGCAACGAAGATGTGTGGAGTTGTTGAATGATTATGATTGTGAAATTAAGTACCACCCTGGAAAGGCGAATGTAGTAGCAGACGCGCTAAGTAGGAATGAGCGAATAAAAACGCTACGAGTCAAGGCTCTAAGGTTGACCATTCACGCAGATCTCTCTACCCGCATCCGAGACGCTCAGCAAGAAGCCTTCAAACCAGAGTTTGTTAAAAACGAATCCCTTGGGGGTATGATTAAGGATTTGGAGCTCAAAGAGAACGACACTCGATATTTTGCTAACCGCATATGGGTCCCTCTCAAGGGAGGATTGCGCGAGCAAGTATTAAACGAAGCTCACAAGACGCGGTATTCCGTACATCCTGGCGCAGACAAGATGTACCAAGATGTTAAAGCGCTGTATTGGTGGCCCAATCTTAAAGGCGCCATCGCGACATATGTCAGTAAGTGCCTGACGTGTTCGAAGGTAAAGGCTGAATACCAGAAACCATCAGGGTTGCTTCAACAGCCAGAAATTCCCATGTGGAAGTGGGAACAAATCTCTATGGACTTCATCACCAAACTGCCAAGGACACCTGGGGGTTACGACACGATCTGGGTTGTTGTGGATCGGCTAACTAAGTCAGCGCACTTCCTGCCGATCAAGGAAACCGATAAGATGGAAAAGTTAGCCCGATTGTATATTCGAGAAGTAGTTTCAAAACATGGAGTCCCGGTGTCCATCATTTCTGATAGAGATAGTCGGTTCACCTCAAGATTTTGGAGATCGTTACAAGGGGCTTTAGGTACTCGTCTTGACATGAGTACGGCATATCATCCCCAAACGGATGGACAAAGCGAGCGAACAATCCAGACATTGGAAGATATGCTGCGCGCGTGCGCAATCGATTTCGGAGGTAGCTGGGATGCTCATCTCCCATTGGTTGAATTTTCTTACAACAACAGTTATCACACAAGCCTCAAGGCTGCGCCGTTTGAGGCTTTGTATGGGCGCAAGTGTAGATCCCCACTGTGCTGGGCTGAAGTGGGTGACAAACAAATGACTGGTCCAGAATTGATCCAAGAAACAACAGACAAGATTTTTCAGATACGGGATCGCCTTAAGACAGCGCGCGACAGACAGAAGAGCTACGCAGATGTGCGAAGGAAACCGTTGGAGTTTCAAGTAGGGGATAGAGTACTTTTGAAAGTCTCTCCATGGAAAGGAGTCCCCCGTTTCGGCAAGCGAGGAAAGTTGAATCCGCGCTACATTGGACCATTTGAGATCCTGGAAAGGATCGGTCCGGTTGCTTATAAACTCCGTTTACCCGCCGAACTCAGTGGAGTTCATGATACGTTTCATGTGTCCAACCTCAAAAAGTGCTTATCTGACGAAATGTTGATTTTGCCGTTGGAAGAGATTCACATCGACAAACAACTGCACTTCGTAGAAGAACCTATAGCAGTAACCGATTGGAAAGAACAAAAGTTACGCAGAAGCAGAATCAAGTTAGTAAAGGTTCAATGGAACTCGAGGCGTGGGCCTGAATTCACTTGGGAAAGAGAAGACCAGATGCGCATGAAATACCCACACCTCTTTCAGAGCATGGCTTCTGCCAGCAACGTCTCCTAAATTTCGGGACGAAATTCGCTTAACAGGGAGAGAATGTGACACCCGGTAAATTCCCAATCCCTTAAACCAAGTAATCAACCTAAATATTAGGTAATTATGTTATATGCGCCCTGCGCGAGCGCGCTATGTTAATCAGCGCGTGCATTTGTTATGTGCGCCCTGCGCGAGCGCGCTATGTTAATCAGCGCGTGCATTTGTTATGTGCGCCCTGCGCGAGCGCGCCATGTTAGTCAGCGCGTGCATTTGTTATGTGCGCCCTGCGCGAGCGCGCCATGTTAGTCAGCGCGGGCATATTATGTGCGCCCTGCGCGAGCGCACCATGTTAAGAACCAGCGTGGGCATATGTTATATGCGCCATGCGCGAATGTTTTGGCTTTATGTTTTCATGTACCTTAACGTTATGTTGTCTAATGGGTTGACCATCCCGCATGATGCTAAGGCGGGTGCATCCTAAATCGTTTATGCGCGTGCGGAAGGGAACTAACCTCCCCGCATGGCGGGAACATTGAGAGCTAGTTTGTCTGAAGCTCCAAGATGGAATTGACTTCAACATGACTGATCACTATGTTGAAATACCAAGACCACCTGGAGAATCTACAAATGAAACTCAATGTCCCTAACTGCGAGAAGGTTACGCACCTACCCGCAGCGAAGAAATGTCCTTCACGCAGAAAGCTATGCGCACAAAGTGATACGCACAGAACACTTAAGTCTATTCTCCAGATGTAAGGAGATTACTCCCGCCCAAAAGGAAACAGTAGCGTGTTTCAGAGATTTTCCACTTTTTACTGTACACTGACAAAAGTACCTGAAAAAGCATACTGTAACATGAAAAGTCAACTGTCAGCCACCCTACTCCCACCAACCACAGACCTGCATGTCCTGACCAAATCAAATCAAATCTTTTATCCACTACTCCACTTTTAAATAAATAATAATAATTTCCATACTTTATCATCATTACACCTAGATATGAAAAGATTTCAATCCCCTAAAGCAAGGGATTGTGTTCCCTTGAGTTTGCCTATAAATATGTAACCTAAATTATCACCCAAACACACTTCAAACTTCTCTCTTAAGAACTGCAAACTTGCACTAATCATCTCCCAAGCATCCATTGTTTTCATTTCCGATCCTGTTGCTAGACCTTCAATTCAAAGGCCAACACCAAGAAAACCCGAATCTCGATTAATCCCTTAACAAGAACCACAGGTGAGTCTCACAGCCCCTATTCTCACTGTTTTCACTATTTTTAAACTATTTTCGGGGCGAGGGACACGTACTTAAATAATGTTTTATCATAGTATACTTACAAGCTATGCAAGCGATTGTGTTTAAATTATGTTTCTTGATGAGCAATGCAAACGGTTATCTATGATTTACGATGTATGTGCGCCAGAACTCGAGTAAGTGATCACTTTACCATTGGAACTCTAAGGGTAGGGACTGCTGGTTTGATCCGCCCACTCGTAGGGGTCGCACCTCTTACACAGACGAGTGCCTAGTATGGTCATGGGGCAGTACTATGGGTTCGAGCCCGCTCTTAGAGGTCGCTCCTCTTACGCAGACGAGCGCCTTGTTTTCCGGCACAACGTCCGCGCGTAACCCGCGGGACGGTATTACAGTATTATTCGCTCGTAGTGGCAGCGCCACTTTGCATGGACGAGCACGACTTTTCAGAAATGTTCACGCGCAACCTGCGGGACGGTATTACACTATTTTAGCTCGTAGTGGCAGCGCCACTTTGCATAGACGAGTACGTTTTCCAGAAACGTTCGCGCGCAACCCGCGGAACGGTCCTAACAGAAATATGTTGTCAGATCTATGTTTTCATACGGTGTATCAAGAATATGTTAGACATGAAACCAGAAATGTGTTTTAATATGATTTTCGCCAAGGCTATGACGCGATACGATTTATCAAGTTACTAAAACTTGTGAACTCACTCAGTTTATACTGATTCAAATGTTTTACGTGTCTTTCAGGAGATAACTAGGTAGCGCATGGAGTCACACCTAGAGCACCTCACGCTGAACATCTAAAACTAGCTTTTTGGAAGATTTTAGTTCTATCCCTTCGATGCGCGTGATTGTTCTCGCCGCGCAATGGGATATGGCGTGGAAATCTTCAACAGTTTTTATACTTGGATGTTTTTATGTAATTTTTAAACAATGTAATGTATTTGTATTAAACATTTCACGCGCAATGAAAATCTTATCTTTGAATATTTGCAATGGCCCGTGCTTAAGTATCAATCCCCACTCGCGCGCGCCCGGCTGTTTCCGCCGTTCAGGGCCGGGTGTGACAAAAGTGAAGAAAGAATATTCAAAGATAAGTTTGAGCAAATGGCTAAGTGATAAACAGAACAACCTGAATCACTTAGAAATTTTGTTATCAACAACTATGTTGATTTGGATATGGACTTTAGAGTGTCTAAAGAAGAAAAGAATGACGAGTCTGATGGGTATGATGGATATGTGTTTGAAGAAGGGAACTACGGGGTTGAAACGAAAGTAGCTAATCTCGATGTAACGATGGACCCCTAATCATGTTGTCCATAATATTCCTATATCAGACAAAGGAAAGTAGAAGGTTGAAGAGGGCTATAGATACAAAGGAAAGTAGAAGGTTGAAGTTGGCTATAGATCTGAGTCAGGGTTAGATGATGTGGTTTATAAAAATGATCAGTTGCACTAATATATGCTTTGATGAGTTACCTCGGGCCTATAGTACAAAAATTACTTACTATAAATATCTAGATCGAATGATCTAGCTTCAGACCTTTAGTCTGAAATTTATAGCTTTGAAGATTTATAAACATTTGCCTTTGTATAACAATTAGACATGTAGTCTTTCTATTCATATACCATTTTATGTATTATGTTTCTTCTCCATGAAGAAACGTTTATTTTATAAATATATTTCTTTAAAAGATTCTTGTTTCTTCTTCAAGAAGAAAACGTCATTTGACTATAACCTTAATTTGTATGTAAAACTTTACATTTCTTTATGATAAAGAAATGTTATTTAATAAACCTTTATTTATGAAAAACTTAATATATAAAACTTTCCAAGGTTTAGACTATATTCCTAATTCGGGTCTAAGATATGTATTGAAATGACTTAAGTAGAACTCCTACCTTAAAACGAACATCCAGGTATAATGCTTAAAGATGATCTTGCAATACTTCTATAAGACCCCTAAACCCAGGTGTCAAATATAATTTACCCAAAACACAAGCTACGGAAGTCTTTCAACCAAATTCCAAGAAGTGGGAAATGATTAAATTGAAAATAAAATAAGTCTGAAATCAATATTACTTTAGATTATTTAATTCAAAACTTGAGTCTACACCGCAAAAAGATTTAAAGCAAGATAAATAAGTTATGTATCATAAAACTCACTCAATATAACATGTAATAATCGTTATTTAACATTTTATAAATAATGTCATAACTAAATACGTTCTTTAATTAGAAATGTCATCTTCAAATGTCGGGTAGCCTCTAGCGCATCCAAATGGCGATCCAACAACCATCTAACCTTCAATAAATCAAACATGGATATAAAGTCAACTAGGCTAGTGTTCATGTTTATATAAACATATTACAATGAATATAAGTAAAAAAATTTACCTTCACAAACACGATAAATAATAATACTAATATCAAAATATTTATTCATCACGTAAGTAAAATAACACAACTTTCCACAGTCATACTCGGTTTTAAGGGCAGGGATATACTAGCACACTTTTTGTTAGTCTAGATATTAAATCAAGAGGAGTGATATATATATATATATAGAGAGAGAGAGAGAGAGAGCAAGGTTATAATAAGAAGTAGATTTTTCCTAAGGAGTGTAAAAAGTGTGTTTTCACCATTAGATCTAATAAAACACACCACACAATACACACACTTTCCATATCCACCGTCAGATCAACATATCTAACGTACTAGATTACTGTTTGCACTTCTTATTTTAACCCCACCCTATATGTGTGTGTGTGAGAGAGAGAGAGAGAGAGCCGTGTGATCATGTTTACCTCAACCGAAAACAAAGTACACTCGTTTGGGCGGTTCCATGATTTTAATACATCATCAAAAATTTGTTTGTTAGGTTGTCAATCTTGAAAGTATAAGCCTTGTGATTATGTATGGCCTAAGACCTTGGTATCATTAATGATGATAATTAATGGACCATTGATCCTGGTGATTATGTTGCATTAGAGTTTGCTTGAGGGCAAGCTAATGATAAATGTGTGATATGATGGTTGAGTATGAATCATGTATTTTAGTGTGTTAAACATTTATTACGTTTTCAGTATGAAATGTGGTACTTCAAGCTCAAGCGTACTTTTGAATTTCAAGCGTTTGAACACTAAGGATACTTATTTGGACAAGTTACAAGCTTAACATTATGCTTTAGGATGGTCAAGAGTGAAGAGTACACATTTCAAGGCTAAAACCAAATATTTAAAGAAACTTACCTGCCTCAGAGCCCCGTCGCGTTACATGACGGGTTGAATCACACTCCCTCGCGTTACGTGAGGGGTCAGAAATGAAAAAAAATGTTTAGTTTGTCCTTCGCGCTATGCAATGAACATACTCCCATGTCTTTGTGCTATGCAAAGGGTGCAAAACATAGGGAAATAAACTAAATTCAATAAAATCAGTTTTCAGACGTCATTCGGCCTATCTTCCATTCCAGAGGCTATTGAGGACCAAGAGGACGACTTTGCATCATCTTGGAGGTTCGAGATCGTTAATTTTTCCCTGCTTTCATCCGTTCAACACATAATCAAGTTTTTCATCATGTAGAAGAAAGGCTAATTAAACCATTTGTGACCACTTTAGGTGTATGGTTTATGCATACACTAGATGTATCCATGTTATGTAACATCCAACGTTTTTTAAAAAATAGTAATAAAATAAAAAATAATGGATGGTAGGTATAAAATAGATGGTCTTAGAATAAATCATGGACTTAGTGAGATTATGGGCTTAAGGTCCATGGACTTAGGGTATAAAAACCCTTAAAACACTACATCTCATTCATTTCCATCCATTTCTCATCTTAGCTTACACACTCAAAAACACACACTTAAGTCAAACGCTTTCTACCCTGCTCAATCTTCCAAACCAAGATCAACCAAAGGTAGAATATTATTTATCTCAGTTGACCCAACACCATAGAACCCAAAACCACAGCCCAGTGCGCCATTTGAGCCATTTGAATCTAGATGTAGAACGACTCGAGTGATTAAACGAGCTTAAGGGTCACCTTAGCTTGGATATACATCAATCGAGTCTACATGGGTCCAAGACGATCAAATTCCGGCCAAACGCGACGGCTAATGGCGCCGGAAATGCGGTAAAAACGTGTTAAAAATAACCAGATCTAACATTCCGAGTAGATATGTATATGAGGCGCATATGTTACAAGCATATACGGCGTATACATTATAACCACATATGCAGGGCATATGTATTACAACATATACGACGCGTATGTAGACTTATATGTTGGAAGACTTATACGCTAGAAACATATACGGGGGTCTAAACTTCAGTTTTCTGATGAGGTTTTTAGTAAAGACTTATTAATGAAAATAAAAGATATATGACGCATATGTAGGCTCTGCCCCTTGGACCCTGTTAGGGGCTGCCACCCCCAAAACCCCACTGACAGGGGCGATGCCCCCGGACCTCCGTTAGCTAGGGGTTTCATTAACCTAGAAATATGATATAATTAGTAGTAGTTAAGTGATGCTTGTTAATTGCTACACAGTTAGTCGTACCCAGATGAGAAGATGTGTGACCTTCAACTCAAAAGGAACATGATACAAATGAGTTTTTAGCCCCATTTCCTTGTTATATTTTCGGGGCTGTGTGCATATTCAATGTGATTAGTTAATAAAATTACCTTAAGTGGTAAGTGTATGATATATGAATTTTTATGAATGGTATATGCATGAGGTTAAAAGTATGTATGAAAGTATATAATAAAATGTATATGTAAAGAAATGTATTTATGGTTGTATGGAAAGAAGGGAACATACCCTATTAATATAGGGACCATACCCTAATAATATCTGAAACAAAAGGGACCAGACCCTACTAATATCTGAGATAGAAGGGATTAGACCCAATTAATATGTAAGATGGAAAAGATGGATATGCATCTAGCATGAAAATAATAAAGAATGTATGTATGAATTTATAAAAGTATGAAAGAAAGGTAAACATGTCAAGTATATAATATGTATCTTCGGATGCGTAAATGTAATTAAGTGTATGAAATGTATGTTGTCTGATTAACTAGAACTCACTCAGCGTAGCTAACTTTAGTATGCACGCGGGTAAATAGATTAAAGGAGCTGACTTGAGGATGGCACGTGGTGTGGACTGAGCAGCTGACATCCAAAGAATGAAGACATAATGTTTTATTTATGTTTTAAGTTAAGACACTTTGAATGTTTTAAACAAAAATGTTATGATTTTTTAATATATGGTTAAAGTTTTATATTCCGCGAAAATTTTAATTCACTATGATAAATAGAAAATGTGTTTATGAGTAAATCCAACGTCCAATGTATGGCACCGAGACCAGAGCCTTACATGTTTCTTGTCTAGAATTGGATTGGAGTTTGACTAGTTATTTGATTAATCTAGTTTTATGTTCGTTTGGATTGTTTAAACATTTGTTATTCTGGGATTCTCATTAATCATCAATTATTTGGTTTGTGTTCATCAACAGTTAGGATTAAACTCTTATAGTCATTGAACCGGTTGCCAATAATCATTGTTTGATGTTGAGTTTTGTCACACCCCCATCTTAGGCTTAGGAGTGCGACCAATAGTTGGTTCCAAATTTGTAAATAAATCAGAGTAGCGGGTTAATGCAGAAGTCTTATAAAAACATGTGGATTTAGTTTATAAATATTTACAACATAAAAGACGAGACAAAAGTCTCATTTTAGTTTTTTACTTGTTTATAAGTTTTACAAAATCACCATTTAATACTTAAGTTTAACAAAATTATCCGAGCCATCGGATTCTTGAGCCCTTCGTCTTCACAAGCTCTATTCTTGATTACCTGCAAAATGTTAGAAAATACGTCAGCAACGAATGCTGGTGAATATGCTAGCGCTTAAAATATTTTCTTTACTTAATCACCCCTCAAGACCACGTAAGTCTCGGCCCATCTTGGCTTAGGAATAATCAAGTTAAAACAATATCATTATAAACTCGAGTCTCTACACTAGGTCACCTCAACAAAACACCGCAGTGTTTCGACATAACTTAGTTACCATAAATATACACATGGTCAGTCTCACTCGAACGTAACTTAGGTTCGGCCCATCATGGCTGGAGGTCGTGACCAAGCGTGGTGCGATATGTCCACCGCATTTTACCACATATGTAAGGATTCAGACAAACGTATACTACAGCCTAAGGGCTAGGCTTATACTCTTATTTACAATGTTTTTAAAGACACTTAGTCTCATGTAAAGTTTTCCATATAACAAGTTGAATCGTTTAAAAACAAGTTTATAAAAATGGGGCGTATTCACCTTTTGATTGGGATGACTTCCAACACCGTCTGTGGGTCTTTCCCTTGCTATCTCGCACCTATAGTACGAGTATAACTTTTGTTAGTCGGATATACAATCCGGATTAAGATCTTTAGTCTTAGTTTATCTCGATGAACCTTTAGTTCAAATTTTTCTTTTACTTTAAAACCTTTAGTTAAAAAGTATTATTATAAAATTTAGTTTATTTATAAAAACCCTACGTTTCTTCTTCTTTAAGAAACATATTCTTTTCTTTATTATTTAAGAATAATCATTATACTTAAATAATATTTGTAACAAAGAATATATATAATCACACACACACACACACACATATATATACATTTATATTTCTTTCTTTTCTTTTATTTGTTATTTACTTTCTTTTTATTTTTGAAGCATTGAGTATAATTTCGACCTTATGGTTAAGCCTTTATAATATTTTATTATTTTATTCGGGCATTATGTCTACCTTTTACTTGGCTTATAAACCCTAGACACTCAAGCAGTACTTACACGTCACTTCCTTTATCAACCTTCCTTGACCAGTACTCCACCTTGGCATGCTTATCGAGACGCACCAACACTCCACGGCACGTACTTCGAAATGATCGTCGGGACGTCGGAACGATATCACCTTCTTAAACGTTGTCGGGTGGTGGCATGAATATCAAGGAGTCGAGGGCACGCTTATCGAGGAATCGGGGTACGTTTATCGAGATGGATCGAGGGCACGCTTCCCAATGTTTAGAGAGAGTAGTAAGTGTGATTTGGTGTGTGGAAAGTGAAAGCCCGGACCTGCTATTTATAGACCTGATTTTGGATCCCATCGCGGTACGTGATGGGTTCCTTGGCTAGCCTGTCGCGTAGCGCGACGTAGGCTTGGCCAGTCAGCATATAGACCTGCCACGTGTCGCCACGTGGCAGGCGTTGTGCCACGTGGTGACACGTGACGGACGTTGTGCCACGTGTGGACACGTGGCACGCCACGTGCCTCCTTTGTTAGACAACCCATCGCGGTACGGGATGGGTGTCCCTTCTAATCCATCGCGTATCGCGATGGGTCAGGAAAACCAGAATTTTCATATTAACCTTGGAGTTTGGATTTTGACAGAATTGGTCCCTTGAATTTGGAATTTTGACATTTTTGGCTCGAAATTTTCATGATGTTACAAGTTTTATATTAACGAACTGGTAATTAGGAATACTAAGTTCAGTTGTGCCAATTAATCGGATTAGGCTCTATGAATCATCACAACCAAACTACCGTGTCTTGTAATTGCTTATCAGTCTTAACTGACGATTCATGTTATATGTGTTTTCATAGTTGTTCAGTTTATTGCATAACCCGAACTTGAAGTGTGTCACTCTTTTCTCATTTTGTTTTACAACTAAAGTAGTTGTCTTTTCATAATTAAATCTTTAAAACCGCTTGATATCGCCTACCCACCTTAGTTAATAATTAGTAAAAAATGAGTTTGACTTGCACTTTCCTTTGATTCCCCGATGCGACGACCTTACTTACTCGTACTAGTTATAGGTATTTACGCTTTACAAATACTGGTTTTTGGTTAGACCATGAGATCTACATCATCAAGCGAATACCACATAGTTATACAATTAGGTTACGTACCCCTTGGTTGCTTGTCATACCCCCCCTGGAAAAACCAACTTTCATATTACCCCTTGAAATTATGTAATTAACAAATTAGCACAAAATTAAGGTTTTCAAATTATTTTTTTTACAAATTGCGTTTTCTTTTTATGATTTTGAGTTTCGGATTTAGGGTTTAGGGTTTCGGTTTTAGGGTTCGGGTTTAGGGTTTAGGGTTTGGGTTTAAGGTTTAGGGTTCGGGTTTAGGGTTTAGGTTTTCCGGTTTAGGGTTTAGGGTTTCAGGTTTCGGTTTTAGGGTTTAGGGTTCGGGTTTAGGTTTAGGTTTAGGTTTTCGGGTTTAGGGTTTTGGGTTTATTTTCTAAAAGATAAAGAGGTAAAATAAGGATATTATAAATATATATACTATTAAATTCAAAAAAAGATATTATAAATAGTTACAATATTAATACTAAAAAAATAAATTAATAGTAGTACTTGATAGTTTTTAATTTGATATATGTAGTGAAGATTATCAAGTGAAAAAAATGTTGTAGGGACTAATATGTATATAAATAATTTTAAGAGTTAATATTAATTGATGTAATAAGTATAGGGGGTATATTTAGTAAAAAAGGTGTAGAGGGTACGTTTAGCAGCACCCTTATTTCAATTGAAAAGACTTGGTTTTTGTTTGTTGTTTATCGCTTTATTTATGACAAACTTGATGTACTTGTGACATGAAATGAACAAATGTAAATAAATATTGTCGCTTATAATGGTGTCATGTGTGATGAAAAATCGTGTTGTGCCCCGATGTATAATCCGCCTTAGGTCGGGGTGTTACAAAAGGTACCATGCACTAGACTAAGTTTCCATCAATCATGCACTAACATGTCATTTTTACCCTTAACTTTCCCGAACTACCATAAGTAGTGACAGTTCGGGTGTGCACTGGTCAGTTTGTGGCGGTTTAGCACAAAACCATGCCACAAAAAAGATGCTTGTTAATAGATATACGCAACCGTAATCATAACCGATCGGTCATGCTAGTTTCAGTTAATCAATTTTGAAGATTATAACGCGCCAATTATGCATCAGTTAACTGTGAATTTGGGGGCTTTGGGCATAACTCAAAATAATATAATTAGGTCTCAAAGTTTGAGCTAGAAATCTTCATACCATGAAATAAATTGTTATACACATTTGTATATCCTAGTATATTGCATAACATAAAAAAATTACTGTTATAACATTAAAAAATATACACATAACCAGTTCGGTTCAGTATTAACCGGTCTAAAAGCCTTGTTAACCATGACCGACCCACCAATTTATAATGCAATTCAATTATATCGATTCGATTTCATCGTTCAACTTAGTCAATTAATTATCGGATACCCGATGGTGCCCCGTCCACCCTTATAATAAGTAAACACCTAGGTCTACTCTCATAACCTCATTCACCTTATTCCCTACACACTCTTCTTCCGACCCAACACCGCCACCGTACAATGGTCGACTCGTCCTCCGTCGGAGGAGCATCACTCCCCGCCGGCCCCGACGGCAAAAAACGCCGTGTCACTTACTTCTACGAGCCCTCCATCGGCGACTATTATTACGGCCAAGGCCACCCGATGAAACCCCACCGCATCCGCATGGCCCACAGCCTCATCGTCCACTACTCCCTTCACCGCCGTATGGAGATCGTCCGCCCCTTTCCCGCCGGCCCAGAAGACATAAGAAAGTTCCACTCCGATGATTATGTCGATTTCTTAGCCTCGGTCACACCAGACACTGTGCAGGACCACACGCATACGCGGCACCTCAAGCGGTTTAATGTGGGTGAGGATTGCCCGGTTTTTGATGGGATTTTTGAGTTTTGTCAGGCGTCGTCCGGTGGGTCGATTGGAGCTGCGGTTAAGTTGAACCGGCAGGACGCTGACATTGCGATTAATTGGGCGGGCGGGTTGCATCACGCCAAGAAGTCTGAGGCTTCGGGGTTTTGTTATGTTAATGACATTGTTTTGGGTATTCTTGAGCTGCTAAAAGTCCACAGGGTAAGTATGTTATTGAAGTTTTTGGTTTTATTGAAAATATTGGTTTTTGATTAAGATTGTTAGAAGTTAGCTGTTATGTGCTTTAGGGTTCTAAGAATGTAAATATTATTTGGTATTACATGTTTTCTAATATGAAACTAAGTGATCAAGATTATTGGATGTTAGCATTGTAATACAAGGAAATGGATACTGATATGTGTTTTTAAGGTTTTTTAAAATGTAAATATTATTTGGTATTATGTCTTTTCTAATATAAATTAGGCGATCAAGATTATTAGAGGTTAGCATTGTAATTCAAGTAAAGGAAATGGATACTGATATGTGTTTTTGGGTTCAAAATATGTAAACACATTCGGTTTTATGTGTTTTCTATTATAAAAGTTGGTGATCAAAATTATTAGAAGATGCCATTGTAATACAAGTAAAGGAAATGGATACTGATATGCGTTTTAGGGTTCAAAAATTTGTAAACATCTTTTGGTATTATGTGTTTTCTGATATAAAATTAGGTAATCAGTGTTATTTGGCATTATGTGTTCTACACTTGTTATAACGATTGTTATACTTAACTGGCACTACTATTATTATCATCATTATGCAGCGTGTATTATATGTGGATATTGACATCCATCATGGAGATGGAGTTGAAGAAGCTTTCTTTACAACCGACAGAGTGATGACAGTTTCTTTTCACAAATTTGGGGATTTTTTTCCGGGTACTGGTCACATAAAAGACATCGGTGCAAACCAGGGAAAGTATTACGCGTTAAATGTGCCTTTGAATGATGGCATGGACGATGATAGCTTTCGTGGTCTGTTTAGACCGATTGTTCACAAAGTTATGGAAGTTTATCAGCCTGATGCCGTTGTTCTTCAATGTGGGGCCGATTCATTGGCTGGTGATCGGCTCGGGTGCTTCAATCTGTCTGTTAAAGGTCATGCAGATTGTTTGAGGTATCTTAGGTCGTTTAATGTTCCTCTCATGGTGTTAGGCGGGGGCGGGTATACTATTCGTAACGTGGCTCGTTGTTGGTGTTATGAGGTCTGTTTCACCCTCTCTCTGTAAATGTAATCTTATTAGGAAGATGGAATATTTATGATTGAATTTGATTTTATGAAAATTTGCAGACAGCAGTTGCAGTAGGTGTTGAACCCGAAAACAAACTGCCTTATAATGAATATTATGAGTATTTTGGACCGGATTACACTCTCCATGTTGAACCAAGTCCACTTGAGAACCAAAATACTCCAAAGGATTTGGAGAAAATTAGGTGAGACTGTATTATGGATGTTTGTTTGTTATATCTTTGTAGGATGCAGTTAATTAGAAATGATATGTTAATTATTGATCTTCAAATAAATGGCCAACTTTGTAGGATGCAGTTAATTAGAAATGATATGCAATTATTAATCTTCAAATAAATGGTCACTTGGTTGGTTTTGTGCTTATAGGTCTAGTTGTTTTATCAGGAAATAAGGGGGAGTGTTTAGCAAAAGTTATGCAAGAAATAGTTTTTATTTTATGATATTTTATATCGTGTGTGTTTTTGGAGGCTTTTATTTGATATTTGGAGTCTTGTAGGACTTAATAGATGATAATGCTTGAGAGATTGTGACAAAATATGAACATTTAAGATTTTTTACAATTCTAAGTAAATTTAAATCAGCATGACAACATGTGTTTAGTTAACAGAAAGTAAATATAAACGAAGATAAAAGATTTGTAGTTATTACTGATTATGAATATTTTATGAGCTTTTATTATTCTGATTATTTTTATTATTATATTATTATTACATTGTTATTCTTTTGTTCATTTTTGCTATTTATTTGATATCATACCTCTATGGATACATATTTGACTGTTACTTAGTATCAGCAACATCTGAGTTTAAGGTATCTATAGCTTGTTTGTAGGGTTGACTTGAAATAATTATGACTATAAACCTATTGTTTAAAATTCCCTTCAATAATGTCACAATAGGGGTATGTTCTGCACAGTTAGATCCATGTCACCAAAACTTTGTAACTATGTACTTGCTCAAAGTCTATACTAAAAGCTAAAATATTAGCAGAATTGCAAATGAAGTTTATTTGAAAAGCTAATAGTAACTAATATTAAAATATTACAGGAACATGCTGTTGGAACAACTGTCTAGATTGCCACATTCTCCTAGTGTTCCATTCCAGACGACGCCACCCGTCACCGAAGTTCCTGAAGAGGCAAGTAAAATTTTGTTTTATGCAGAATATTCACCTGTTTGTCTCTTGCTTTATTTCATGTTTGATGTTTTAAAAAAATATAGGCAGAGGAGCCCATGGAGAAACGGCCAAAACCACGCATATGGAGTGGCCAAGAATATGATTCAGATGTTGATGAAGAAGAAAAGCCCCGTCGTCAAAGCTTCAATGCAAATAATAACACGAGGTATAATTCCATATCTTTTTTATAAAGAAAAATGAATAGTTTGTGTAACAAAAGTCAAAATGATGATTTAAAACTTATAATCGAATTGGTTCAAATATTCAATTTAAACAAATCAAATGGGTCAAAAGTCAGTTAGTGTATTATGAATGCGTAAAGCCTTCTAAATCATTTTTATTAAAAGAGTTTGTTATATAATATTTGTAATCATATATGACACGCTAGTCTTTCGAAAAATAGTGTTTATAGTCATCCCAGCTTCACCTAACCGTCACCAGAAGTTTTGACTTATCACTCAATTTGTTCAACCCACCTTCCCATTTTGCCAACAAAATACAAACGACGAGAGATTGAGGCGAGGCTTTTAATATTTTCTTGAACCCTTGTGACGTATACCACAAATAGCGGCAATGAGTTCGAGCGTAAATCATTAAACATAAACGATATTTGTAATTTGTTTGATTTTGAAAAGTCTAAACTATGTTTGAAGCGAAGCCTACCAAACAGAAGCATGTGGGTCGGTTAGTTTGGTTTGATACTTATGCAGTTTGGTTCCATGTTTGTTTAAGGTTTGGAACTTGAAATAACCATGTAAACTGAACCGGTCTACTAACTTCTTTAATTTTTGGAATATGCAATTTTATATGTATGGACCGGACCATATTTATCAAACTAAAAGACATAAAATACTTGTTTAAAATGTCAAAGTGGATTATGCAAACCATATTCATTGATGTTTTCATGGTTTTTGTCAGGGATTATGCAACATAAAGGAAGATAATGGATGGAGGAGATGCTCCCTCATGAGTGGGAGGGGCTTTGTTATTTTGTGCTACAAAAACTATGAAGTTGTTGCATCTCTTTGAATTATAACAACTTAGAAGAGTAGTACCCAGAATTGTAACTCTTGTAAATCCTTGGATTAATTTTCATGAGAATGCTTTCGTGATTATAACTTTTAAACTGGTTTTAGTTTTTGAAATCTATGTTTTACAATTTTATTGCTTCATTTTCTTCTATGAAAATCTTCTTGAAGATATATGAAATTCTCTCCTCAATACATGCCAATTGTTAGAGAATATCATGTTTAAGATGCGAATCTCGATACCAGAGACGTGCATATTTAAGATTGCCAACACTAGGTAGTTGAGGAGGCGTGATCTAGGAGTTAGGGAAATTTATAAAAGTCAAGAATGAACGAGGTTTGGTTAAGGGGGATGGCATTAAGGTGAGATGGCAAATTTATTTCTACGATCTTTTTCAACGAGTTAGGAATCATCAAGAAAAAAGCGAGCGCAATAACCACTATTGTTGTAACATAAATGCAGAAAAGGCACTAGGAGCTCTTTGGAAGATGGGAAGGGCTAATGTGATTGTGTTGGGGCGTGGAAGTATTTGGCGTAGGAAGGAGTTCTTTGGCTATCAAATTTGTTCAATATTTTCTTCAAAACTAGTAAAATCCCTAGTATGTGGGAGAGCAATATTTTAGCCCTTTACAAGAATAAAAGAACCCCCATCACCACCCCACCCCACCCCCCACCCCCTCACCCCACCAATGCTGTGTTAATTGCATAGGGATAAACCTTCAAGTCATATTATGAAATTGTGGGAAATGATTATCAGTTATCAATGCGATCGGAAACTTATGTTATGATGAACCAATTTGGAATTATGCTAGGGTGGTGAGAGGAGGAGCATATGTAAGGGTGCAAATGAGCCGAGCTGCTCGCGAGCTACTCGAGATCGACTCGTTAAAAAGCTTGATCGAGCCTAGCTTTATCAGGCCCGAGCCCGAGCTCAAGCCTAAAAATAAGCTCGTTTAATTAACGAGCCCGAGCCCGAGTTTCATTTATCGAGCTCGAGCCGGCTCGCGAGCCTAAACGAGCCTGCCATTTATATAATTTTATTAAAATATATATTTAATAATTATTAGTTAGTAAATATATTGTTATGAAAAAATAAATAAAAATAACTAAATAATATATATTCTTTTATACAAAAAATTATAATAGAAAAAAATATATAAAATAATTATAGTTATATAAAAAAATAATTGATAAATAGTAAACGAGCCGAGCTCGAGCTTCACACATTCACGAGCCGAGCTCGAGCTTTGAAAATAGAGCTCGAGCTCGAGCTCTGTGTAAGTTAAACGAGCCTAGTCGAGCTCGGGCTCGATTCGGCTCGGCTCGGCTCGGCTCGTTTGCACCCCTAAGCATATGCATGCTAAAATGTCAGAATGAGAACTTAATTATGATTTCTTAGGTTTATGCCTATTTGAGTATATGATTAGTAGGGTTAGGTTATTTTACAATTGGGTAACAATGAGAAAGATGAGAATAATTTGTAGTAAAAAAATCTCTTAAATAAATAATAAGAAATGATAAGAAAAAATCATAACTCAAAATTTAACAAAAAAAAAACAGATAAAATAAAAAACGCAAAAATGTTTCCACCATCTTCCTCGTTCTGAAAAAGACACACACAATGTTGAAGAAAAAAAAATCATTGTCTTCTATTTATCATTGTGTTTTTTGTTTATTTTCGTCAAGAAAAGAAAAAGCATGATGTCAAGGAAAAAGACGCAATCAGTGACGAAAATAAACAAAAAAATACAATGAATAAAACAAAAGACACAATGATCTTTTTTTCTCAATATTTTGTCTATTTTTTTTATTAATTTTTACTTTTTTCCGAACAAGGAAGACGTGGAAAACCTTTTTGTTTTTGTTTTTTTTTATTTTTAATTTTGTGTTATGATTTTTCTTATTAATTTTTTATTATTTGTTTTAAACGGTTTTTTTGACCACAAATTATCCTCAATCTTTACTTGTATAATAGATATATTGAATAAACTACAAATACTTGTCACTATATATCTTATAAATAAATTATACGAATTTCCAACACATATTTATAGAAGATTGACTTTCTTTTTAACACGTTTTATCAATTGTTTGCTTGGTTTGATATGGATTTGTTTTGGGAAACCAAACTAACAATCAAAACTTTGATTTTTGAATATTTGAAATCGTTTGGTTTCGTTTTTTTGGTTTTTGCCATTAAAGGTAACAATTTGAAACCGTTTGGTTTCGTCATTTAGATATAAGTAATTTTGTTAATTATTAACTAACTAATTATTATACATTTGATCAGAAGTAACTGAGTTTTATTTCTTAAATTCTTATAAATTACATAGTAGTAAACAGATATATATATATATATATATATATATATATATATATATATATATATATGATCAGGATCATGAGATAACTTTTTTAAAATTAAGAACTATGAGAACCATTTTAAACCACCAAAAACCCAAAAATAAAAACAAAATCATAAAATAATAAAAAAACACAAAAATGAAAAAAGTAAAAAAAAACCAAAATTCTTATTTTAACATCCCGGTTTCATAAAAAAAACTCGGTTTAACTAAATTATATACACATATGTATAATATATACATATATGTACATTTACATGTTTTTTTAAACACATATGTATAATTTAAGATAAATGATACTGTACATATGTGTATATTACGTAACTAAAGATTAAATAAAATTATACATATGTGTATAATACGACGTTTTTTTAATGAAACCGGAATGTAATCTAAGAATTTTGATTTTTTTACTTCTTTAGAATTTTTGTTATTTTTTGTTTTATGATTTTTTTAAATATTTTTTTTAAAGATGTTTTTAGTGATCCAAAATGGTTCTCAAAGTTCTCAATTTGCAAAGGTTTCTCTTAGGATCCTTACCCTATATATATATATATATATATATATATATATATATCTATAAATTCAGTTAGTTTATTTTACATTTACATGCCAAACTAAAATTGAACCATAAATTCAAATAAAACCAAATTGTTCAGTTTGGGATCTATTTTTCTAATTTCTTAGTTCTTACACACTTCTTGTCACACCCCATCTTACGGCTGGGTGTGCGACCAACAATTGGTATCACTTTTGTATATAAATTAGAGTTAGCGGATTAAAGCGGAAATATGATTATTGTGAGTTATAATATTTACATATATTTCAAAAGACGTGACTTTAAACGTTTCCGTTTAGTGTTTACAAAATATTACTTATATCATTTACAAACCACCATTTCTTTTTAAAGTTTAACAAAGTTAATCTGAGCCATCGGATATCTTGAGCACTCCGCCATCACAAGCTTCTATTCTTGGTTACCTGCAAAATGTTTAGAAAATACGTCAGCAACACATGCTTGTGAATATGCTGACGCTAAAATATTTTCTTTTACTTGATAACCCCTCGAGACATAGTTATATCCGGCCCATCGTGGTGTAGGAATAGTCAAGCTTTAAAACAACACAATTATAAATAAAGTTCACACAAAACACCCCAGCAAACACCGTAGCGTTCGACACAAGTTAGGTACCATACGTATACACATAATCATGCTCCCCTCATGAGAAGCGTCATATGACCAGGTGTGGTGCGGTATGCCCACCGTCTTATTACCACATATGTAACGATCCAAACAAATATACACGACAGCCTGAGAGCTAGCGCTTACTTTAGTTTATAACGTTTTAGAGTCACGTAGTCCCATGTAATTCTTTTTATTCAATTATTTTGATTCGATTTAAACAATTTTGTAAAGTTGGGGCGTATTCACCTTTTTTTGGATCAGCTTCAATACACTGTCCGAGGGGTCTTTCCCTTTGCTATCTCGCACCTATAGTACGAGTATAACTTTTGTTAGTAGGATATACAATCCGACTTAAGATCTTTAGTCTCTTTTTATAATCTTTACCTCGATTATATTTTCTTTACTTTAAAACCTTAAGTTAAAAAAGTATTCTTTCTTTCTTTTTCTTTTATAAGTTAAAACTCTTTCTTTTAACTTATTTACTTTTCTTTTTCTTTTATAAGATAAACCTTTAGTTAATCTTATTTTACTTTTCTTTAAAACCCTACGTTTCTTTATTTTAATAAACGCATATTTTTCTTTTCTTTATTATTTAAGAATAAACATTATAACTTAAATAATATTCTGTAACAAAGATTTATATATAATAATCACATTGATATTATATTCTTATTCCTCTCTTTTCTTTTCTTTGTTATATTTTCTTTTATTTATCGAGGTATCGAGTATATTCTCGACTTTGAGTCTTAAGCCTTTTATTATTTTATTATTATTTTATTCGGACATTATGCCTACCTTAGATGGCTTATAAAACCATACACACTTGAGCAACACTTCAACGCTGCTTCGTTTTTCCAATGCCTCTTGATTAACACTTTTGCACGCTTATCGAGGTACTCCAACCCTTCGTTTCTTGATCGGCACGCACTTCGAGGCGGGTTGTCGGGTGGTCTTGGTTCGGCACGTACTTCGAGATAATGTCGTCGGTGCTTTGGAATCACTTTGGTTTGGCACGAATTTCGAGGAATCGGGCACGGAAATCGAGGAACTTGGGTACGTTTTACGAGGTGATCGAGGGTATGATTTATGAGGCTTAGAGAGATGTATGAGAGATTTTGGTGTGAAAATGACATGGCCGAAATTGCTATTTATAGACATTTTCAGCAGGCTCATCGCGATACGCGATGGCCTTTGGCTAGCCCGTCGCGTATCGCAACGTAGGCTTAACCAGTCACCCCTAGCTTTGCCATGTGGCGGATCACGTGCCACCTGTCCAGATGAGTCATCGCGATACGCGATGCCTTTGTCTCAAAGGCCGTCGCGTATCGCGATTGGCCATAAAATCAGAATTTAAATTTTAAACCTTTGAGTTTGGAATTTGTCATCTTGGTCCTTGAACTTTTGAAACCTGATATTTTTGATCCGATATTATCACGATATTACACCCTCCCCACTTTAGAATGAATCTCGTCCGCGAGATTCGCTCTTAGAACAAGTGGGGGTACTTATTCTTCATTTCGGATTCAAGTTCCCAAGTATATTTGGGGCCTCGTCGTGAGTCCCACTTTACTTTCACTATTTTCAAAGTTCGTCTTTTAATTTCTTTGTTTTTGAATCTTCTATTTGAATTGGTCGTTCAACAAATTTTAAGTTTTCATTTATTTCGACGTCTTATAGAGGCATAGACAAAGATTCATCGGCTAGACACTTTCGCAGATTTGAGACGTGGAATACATCGTGTATCCATTGCATTTCCTCGAGTAGTCACAAACGGTATGCAACGGTACCAATTCATTCAAGCACTTCAAAAGGTCCAACGAAATGAGGACTTAGCTATCCTTTCTTACCAAAGCGAATCACGCCTTTCCATGGAGAGACTTTTAGAAGAACTTTTGTGAAGACCCGAGACCCGGTGCGGAAGCATGAATAATTTGTATTAACGGTGTGGAGCTCGGATCTAGAGTTAGGATCGAATCTCACTCGTATTCACTCTTGAAAGATGTTTGGACGGATGAGGTGTATTGGGAGAAAGCCTGATTTGATTAACAATCAATAATAGAATAGGATAAACAATTGTAATCAAAACACAAAAGATAGAACTGGCAATATGATTTCATTAGTCGAATGATTCTCATAAAGATGAACCACTCATACATACATTCATACATACATACATACACACACAAGAAATATCAGCGACCTCCAGGAGAGCTCATCCTGGAGGAGGAGACTCTCTCTTAGGGATAAAACCCTAGATCTCACTCAAAATACAATACACTCACTCATACTAGACAAATGAATAAATACATCTATTTATACTAGTCTAGCATGACTTGGTCTTCAAGCCATCCACCCTTGGTTGAGACCAAATAATATATTTTTCACCCACAAATTAATTCGATGCGTCGGTCTAAAATATAAGTTCCAACAACTTTGTCACCGATATTGAATTCCAACGGCTTACGACAGACATCGGCGTAACTCTTTTGGAGGTCACGTGCCGTCTTAAGTCATTCTCGGATTTGTAGAACTTTGTCGGTGGTTTCTTGGACTATCTTGGGTCCAGACAATTGATTATCTCTGGTTTTAGACCAACACACGGGCGTTCTACATTTTTGACCATACAACGCTTCGAACGGTGCGACTTGAATACTCGTGTGATAGCTATTGTTATACGAGAATTCCATTAGGGGTGTATGGTCGTCCCAACTTCCACCTAAATCTATCACACAAGCACGGAGCATATCTTCCAATGTTTGAATTGTCCTTTCACTTTGCCCATTAGTTTGTGGATGATAGGCGGTGCTAAGGTTTAATGTCACACCCTCAAAATCCACTAACGGAGTTTTACCGTCAGAGGGTGTGAACTAACAGGATCGGAATCATTAGTTATAATCAAACATCATGTTTATATTTTACAAACCAACAAGACATTAAGTCTTAAATGAAAATGCGGAAGCGTAAATTGTAAACCAAAAAGTTTGCGCCACACAGGACGACTTAAAAACCCATTAAGATAAAAATTAAAAGAAGTTTTCAAGCGATGGTGTTTAGCGAATGCATGTTCCTATACCGCGCGCCCGCCTCGGCTACCTGAGAATAACATACTAAAAGTGTCAACACAGGGTTGGTGAGTTCATATGTTTATATAAATAAAGTGTTTGCGTTTGCGTTTGCGTTTATGTTTGCGTTTGCGTTACCAGATAGTGTTAAGTCAATTATATATCAATAGGTAGCTAACCTATCAAGCATGTATTACTAAGTGTTCGACACCGAAGCTGACTGTTTATCAATTGCCTTGCCACCATGTTAACCACGACCATGGTAATGTGTTAGCCAAGATTACACCCACTCGACCTACAGTCGAGTTTAGAGTTGGGTGGGGTTTGTCAAACCTAGTAGTACTACTGAACAGTGACTCGCTATTATCCAAATATTAACTGGTTCTATGTTATGAAGGACTTTGGTTGGTTTGTTTGCCACTTAGCCTTACAAGTGATATATAAAAACTAACAAAATCTACAGCGTTGGAGTATGTTATCTCCCCCAAATAAAAGCGTTTAAAAAGAGTAAAAAGGGGACGTGAAACTCACTGTTTGCGAAGATAACCAAAAAGATCCGAGAAAAGATGTTCGTCACGGAAAATCCTCACTAGTATTCTAAAAACAAAAACGATATTTTCTAAGTATTTAAACTACGAGTGAGTCCCTAGACTTGACACATACAACTTATGCATGAGTGCGTTTCGTGTTTCGTTTGTGAAATAAGTGCGACTCGACAAACACATTGGTGATACGTTACATGTGTGAAGAACTACTTAAGTGTCAAGTATTAACATTGTACATTACTAGCAATTATCCCCCACAAGGGCAATTTGGTTAAAACATTGCAAACATCGATCGGTTATGCACTTATCATGACAATTCAAGAAATACAGCAGCTAAATTATCCAGGCAGATTTTCACTCGATAAGATTACTCTTATTAATAAATACTAACATGTCAAATAAATCACCAAAATTCATCACAGAAGCACACGTGAGTTAGGTTTCTAGAAATAGTTTTATTATATTTTTATCATATACGGTTTTATCACAATGATCAAAACATCACAGCAAACACACAGCAATCATTATCATGCGCAGCAGAATGCTATTTGTTTTTCCCGTTAAATGACAACTCCAATTAATGCAAGACCAATTGGGTTAGGTTTCTAACTCAATATATTCTCTTCCAGAAGTGGGACAAACCCATTTGGTCTTGTAGTTTATGAGATATCTTAGTCGCAAAACAGCCTAACAGCAGGTCTCCCAAATCAGCCTTGCACAACAGTTTTGTAAAATAATAAAAACAAACTTTTATACGTCTAAAAATTACAAACTTGGACTTTTCAAAAACTAGACTCAACCTAGTATATTGTAGAATCAACAATAACACCAAAACATGAAATTAACATCGACTTACAGTCGTCCAAACACGAATTAAATAATCTGTCTAGCATCAGTTTTCATCAAAACTCAACAAACTAATAACCTTTGCACACAAAATCATGCATATAACCCTAATTCATCAACTAACAACACATTTAGCACTTAGGGTTTATGATTTGCAGGTTTAATCACGAAATTAACTTATAGAAGGGTTAGATATGAAGTTTATTTACCTAGTTATCACCTTGGATCCTTCAACAACCTTGCAAACAACTTGTATGTATGTGTGTGTGCAAAAATAGGCCAAGGGGAGGGGGAAGAGAGGCTGCCGTCGAGTGAGAGGAGGGAGAGAGGGAGTGTTAGGGTTTTGTGATAATAATATGTTGTTTATATATTAGTTAAATATAATACATGTTACACTTTACCCTCTTGCACTTCTAGTTACTCGATTTCTAGCACAACTTAGTTAATACCATTCATAATTAATTTCATACACGTAAATATCAAGTAACACATAACTTAACACATAGTTATCAAATACTTGTTCATGATATTTATTGTTCGTTCACCAACGGTTTTAGTCGACTCGTGTGTGTTTCGGTGAAATTCCGAAAGACTACTTGTGTAGTGATTGTCATGCGTCATCTAAACCCTAGTTTAAATGTAATGAGATATGCATTACAGTTCGTGTGATCTTAAGTTTGAATTAACGGAGTTCGGATTAACGAAGTTAACCTGAAATTGACGAGTGTCACATTTAAATTTGTGCCTAACGCTTGTTGGAAGCATTTCCAGAAATGAGACGTAAAACGGTTGTCTCGATCAGAAATTATAGACAACGGTACATCATGCAAAGCAACGATGTTGTTCATTTATATACGCGCTAATCTATCCATTGAATACAATTCATTGATGGGTATGAAGTGTGCGGATATTGTTAGTCTATCCACGATAACCCAAATAGCATTATGTTGTCGAGTCGTTTTCGGGAGTTTTGTAATGAAATCCATGATTATTAACTCCCACTTTCAAACTGGAAGTTCGGCTTGCTGAAGCAATCCTGATGGCCTTTGGTGTTCAGCCTTGAATTTCAAACAAGTTAAACATTTCGCAACATGCGAAGCGATATCCTTTTTTCTTATTCCACTAGTAGTTTGGCTTTAGGTCATGGTACATTTTGTCACTACCGGGGTGCATCATGTATTTGGACTTGTGAGCTTCGGTCATTATCTTTTCACGCAAATACCCAACGATTGGTACCCAAATCCGGTTTCCCATTCTAAGGATACCATCGTTACCCTTGACTAGCGAGTCAATGGTGCCGTTACGTTTTTTGTCGGAGATCTTGTTTTCATTGATTGCTTGAAGTTGAGCAGATTTGATTTGTTCAATGAGATCAACTTGGAGTTCTAATCGTAATGCTCGGACTCTTCTCGGCTTTGCGTGTTCTTTACGACTTAGGGCTTCGGCCACAACGTTAGCCTTCCCTTCGTGATAAACGATTTCGTAGTCGTAGTCATTTAGTGTTTCCATCCAGCGCCTTTGACGCATGTTAAGCTCTTTTTGCTCGAAAATGTGTTTCAAACTTTTATGATCGGTAAACATGACAAACTTGACTCCATAGAGATAGTGCCTCCATATCTTCAATGCAAAGATTATGGCGCCTAACTCTAGATCGTGAGTTGTGTAGTTCTTTTCATGTACCTTGAGTTGACGAGAGGCGTAGGCGATCACTTTCTTGCGTTGCATTAGTACGCATCCTAATCCAGAATGGGACGCGTCACTAAAGAAAACGAAATCCTCAGTACCTTCTGGCAAGGCCAGTATAGGTGCTTGGGTGAGTTTTTGTTTAAGTATATCGAACGCCTCTTGTTGTTTGGTTCCCCATTCATACTTGATGTTCTTGCGGGTCAAAGAGGTTAGGGGAACGACTATACGAGAGAAATTTTCAATGAACCTTCGATAATAACCGGCCAGACCTAAGAAACTTCGGATCTCGGTTGGCGACTTTGGAATCTCCTACTTAGAGATAGCTTCAATCTTAGCGGGGTCCACTTGAATACCATTCACGTTTATGATGTGTCCAAGAAATTGTACTTCATGAAGCCAGAACTCACATTTCGAAAACATGGCGTATAATATCTCGGTTCTAAGTAATTCAAGTAAGGTTCGGAGATGAATTTCATGATCATCCTTAGACTTAGAGTAAATGAGTATGTTGTCAATGAACACGATAACAAATTTTACAAGTAAGGATTACAAATTCGATTCATCATATCCATGAAAGTGGCTAGGGCATTAGTAAGTCCAAAAGGCATGACCGTGAACTCGTAATGTTCATACCTTGTTCGGAAAGAGATTTTCAGAATTTCCTCGGATTGGACTTTGAGTTGATGATAACCGGAACGAAGATCGATTTTTGAGAAATGGCTCGCGCCTTGAAGTTGGTCGAAAAGATCATCGATTCGAGGTAGTGGATATCGGTTCTTGATAGTGACTTTGCTCAATGCTCGGTAGTCGATGCACATGTGCATGGATCCATCTTTCTTCTTGACGAATATGATTGGCTCTCCCCATGGTGACGAACTTGGTCAGATAAAACCCTTCTCGAGTAGCTCGTCCAATTGTTTCTTGAGTTCTTTCATCTCAGTTGGAGCTAGATGGTACGGAGCCTTGGCAATCGGTGCGGTTCCAGGCATAAGATCGATCGTAAACTCGACTTCTCTAGTGGGAGGAATACCAAGAAGTTCATCAGGAAAGACATTGGGAAATTCAGAAATGATTGGTACGTCTTTTATTTCTTTATGTTTGGATTATTCGGTGACGTAAGCCATGAATGCTAAGAATCCTTGATTTAAACATTTGTTAGCCCTTATCATGGAGATTATGCTAACTTGGCCAGCGTCTTTGTCCCCTTCAATTCGAATGGTTCGTTTATCAGGGGCTCGAAGTTCAACGGTTTTGCTATTGCAAATGATACGTGCATGGTTGTTGGATAACAATCCATACCAAGTAAAATGTCTAAACCAGCAAGAGTCATTGGTAATAATTGAATGGGCAGAATATGACCAGCTAAAAGGATTTTTCCGTTTTCTAGAGCTTCAGATATTTTAATGATTTTACCACTAGCGGTCTCGACACTTAGAGTTTTATTTAGTTTTGTTAATGGTTAGTTTAATAGACTACAAAAGCTATAATCTTTAAAACTTAAGTTGGCACCAGAATCATAAAAAACTCTAGCATACATGTCGTTGACTAGGAACGAACCGGTAATTGTTTCCGGCATATCGGCCGCCTTTTTGGTATTGAGCGTGAAGACTCTTGCGTTATTTTTCTTGTCTTGACCACTTCCACCTGCACCACCAATCGTGGGTTTGTTCTTAGGGTACTTGAAGCTAAGATGCCCTATCTTCTTGCAGTTAAAGCAATTCATTGTCTTTCTCCAACAATCGGCCATTGCGTGGCCGGGTTTATGACATGAGTCACAAACAATTGTGGTTGAAGACGAAGCAAAACGGCATTGACATTTGTGGTACTTTTTGCACGTCTTGCATGGTGTGGAATTGGAGTTGTATCCATTTATGTGTTGATTTACGCCTTTGCCCTTGAATCGGGCACTTCCTCCAGTTTTCTTGTTGTCATGAGTCGACATTACTTTCTGGTCTTCTTCTTTGTTGTGGATCATGCCGCTCTTCAGATGTCCAGCCAACTCCATCGCAGAGTCGGTGGTTTAAGGGATGTGAGATCTTACCATATCACGGATTTCCTGCGGGAGTCCCCAAATATATCGTGTGACTTTGTTGGACTCAGGGGTTACCAGCTGGGGCACTAATCGGCAGTATTCATGGAATTTTGTGTTGTATTCGCGTAGATTAGTTCCTACGACTCTATGGCTTAAGAATCTCGATTGGATTTGATCTGTCTCATGCATTGGGCAGAACTTTGCCATCATCATTTCTTTGAATTCTTCCCATGCCAGGTTGTACAACATCTGCCTTCCTTTACTCATTATCAACGTGTTCCACCACTCTAAGCCTCTCCCTTCAACATTTGGGTAGAGTATTGGATCTTCTCTTGTTCCGAACACTTGCTTATTATCACAATTGACTCCATCTCTTCGAGACATCTAACAGTCGCAATGGCGCCCTTATCGCCATAGAATTCTTTCTATCCAAAATTCTTAAAATCTTTAAACGAACAACTATTGATTTTCATCTTTTAAACCTTTTCTTGATGCCACCATCGGCATTTTATTCATAAACTCTTTCTTCGACGTGAAGCGGGTTAGGACGAGGTTTAGATTTTACGGATTTCCTAGACGTTTCAACATAATGAGATTGTCTAGATTGAGTTCTTATGTGAGATTCGGCTCTCACGGCTTCTTTTATCATTTGTGGAATTTGGTTCATGTATTTATCGGGTATTCTTTCTTGCTCTTGTTCTTTTTCGTTATCTTTCTTATTTTTTGCTTCCTTTCGGGAAGCTTCAACATTATTTTGGTTTGACATTGTTGAAATTTAAATACTCATTTCTTTAGACACATGTTTTATTCATTCAAACATATAGATATATATATATATATATATATATATATATATATTTACAACACACATTTATATATATCGTTATCCGATATATATACTTATCCTTATTCTAGGGACGATTCTACGTCCTTTACACACGATTACATAATGCAAACATTACATCACATAACTTAACACATATCAATATCACAAACAACTCTTCTTCCATTCACTTCGGGTCTCCATTCCTTCATGTATTTCTTCACCATCTTGGTCATCTTGTTACATTTTCGAAGAAACTTGTCTCCTATCTTCTTGTTTTTGTTGTCCTCCACAACTATCTTCTTCCTCAAGTCGTCGGTCTCATGCAAGGCCCTGTCCAGATGTTCCTCTTGGGATTGAGGAATCTCGTTTGGGTATCCATATCTTAGCGCCGGATCGCGGTACCCCATCATGACTATATTGTAGTGGTTCTTTGGGTTTGGGTATGGCGATGATGTCACGTCAGACAGATAGTTGAAAAATGCCTCAGCAGCTTCATTTTATTGGCGGATTTCCTCTGCTTGTTCGGCAATGGACAGGATCTTGCCTTGATATGGCGGGAAACTTGGTGGAGATTCGTTCCTTAAGCTTTGAAGATATTGAGGCGGCACCGGGTTCGGACCGCAGGGAACCGTAGCATGGGGGGGGCTTAGAATCCTTTTGTCGCCGCAAGGCTGGCTAATCGTACGCAGCAGGCTTGAAGACCCCTGGTTCTGGAAGGCACATGAGTCCGAACGCTATGTTGAATGTGCGAACGACACTAGGTAGGTACCTGCGCAGGTGAGGCGTCGGTCGGTCCTGGAAACGGCGGCAGTGACGCGAGGAGTTAACGACCGAACGCGCTGCAACCTAGGGATCACCAGGCTGCTCTTTCGCTCTATAGGGATCGGGGGGATAGCACAAGTTGAGCGTTTCTGTCCAATCGCTACATAGACGCAATACAATGTCTCACTCTCAGAGGTGCTCCTTGAGTTCATTTGCTTTTGGTTTAATATGGTATCGATAGCAATAGCTGTTTTTCCAGTTTGTCGGTCCTCGATTATAAGTTCTCGTTGACCACGGCCTATAGGAAACAGGCTATCTACCGCTTTTAACCCAGTTTTCATAGGCTCGTGCACATATTTACGTTCAATAATCCTAGGGGCTTTCACTTCGACACGTCTTCGCTCGTGATCTCTTAGAGCCCCTCTTCCATCAATAGGTACTCCCAAAGCGTCGACCACACGCCCTAGCATAGCCTTTCCCCCAGGGACATCCACAATAGAGCCAGTGCGCTTGACAAGATCTCCTTCTTTAATAGCATTATCACTACCAAAGATAACAATCCCTACATTCTCATTCTCAAGATTCAAGGCTATTCCTTTCACACCGCTGGCAAATTCAACCATTTCCCCAGCTTGAATCTCGTTCAACCCATAAACACAGAAGCTTGACATGACAGAAGTTTGAGTCGAACCAGACTAGCAGATAGTGGGGCGATTGGGAGTGAGAGCAGTGGAAGGGCTTGTAAGGCAGCTGTAAGGGAATGAAAGCGCGTAGTCCCTCGAATCTTCATCGGTCCACAACTATAGAAGGATTTGATTTGGCTGTACCCCCACCAGAAAGACATGTTTTCCATTTTTGAAATAAGGCAAGTAAGTCTCTTTGTCCCTCCGGTTCGGCAGCAGAAGCATTCTCAGCTCCCGAAGAAGATGAAGCTACCGAGATAGGAATTAGAAGCGGCCGAGAAAGCTCTTGAGAAAGGGTGAGGGCAGTGGAAGGGCTTGTTAGGCAGCTGTAAGGGAATGAAAGCGCGTAGTCCCTCGAATCTTCCTCGGTCCACAACTATAGAAGGATCTTGATTTGGCTGTACCCCCACCAGAAAGACGTGTTTTCCATTTTTGAAATAAGGCAAGTAAGCCTCTTTGTCCCTCCCGGTTCGGCAGCAGAAGCCTTTTTGGTTCTTCTCCACATTCTTACCGGGCTATCCAGGGATTTTCCTATGATTTTAGAAATTGAAATTTCAATATAGAAGAATCTCCTTATTTCTGAATAGATTATAGCATCATTTTCTTTCAAAGATATGAAATCACCTTGGGAAACTTGAAAAGAAGTAATGCTGACTATTACATTATTCACACAAAGCCTTCGATGACTTATCGGCCGCCTTGCTTGAGGAAGAGTTTCACTAAAATGGAGACTCAATCAAGATGCCTCAACTGGATAAATTCACTTATTTCACACAATTCTTCTGGTCATGCCTTTTCCTCTTTACTTTCTATATTGCCATATGCAATGATGGAGATGGACTACTTGGGATCAACAGAATTCTAAAACTACGTAACCAACTGCTTTCACACCGTACGAACAACATCCGGAGCAAGGACCCCAACAGTTTGGAAGATATCTTGAGAAAAGGTTTTAGCACCAGTCTCTCCTATATGTACTCCAGTTTATTCAAAGTCTCCCAATGGTGTAAGGCCGTCGACTTATTGGAAAAAATGAGGAAGATCACTTTGATCTCTTGTTTCGGAGAAATGGAATGGCCGTTAGTGGACACCCACCTTCACCGGTTAGAGAGGCCCTCTTTAATACATTAAGAAAAGATGTTCACAGGGGCCAGAAAGACTCGGTCATAGGAACTTAGACCACCTACGCGCTGGTGAAAACCACCTCGACCGGATCAGAGTAAACAACAATGTCGAATCAAGCCGCCCCTCGCCTTGAAAGAATTCACACGCGGCCACCAGCTTTCCCAAAATAAGGGGGGATCTGCTGCTTATTGCTCACGGAAACATCCGACCTATACTAGCATGGGGGATGTCCACGTCTCGTCGCAAGGCTCATTTTTAGTTGTGGGTCATAGGGCGGGCAGCTTTATCTGATCAAGGGTCGGGGCACAAGGGTCCTAGTACTATCCAAGTGCGAAGAAGCCCGGAGGTGACTGCAATGAGCAGAAATCTCACTCACCGGCCTAAACGACGAGCAAACACTAATAGCTGGGAAGGGAATACGTTCTCCAATCGGCATGTGTTAACCATTTTCTATTCTTTGGATGAAATGTCGAGATTCAAGAGAAGATGGATCGGGTCTTCTATTAAGATGGACCTTGAAGCAATCATGATCTAGCAAATCGACTTTTCAGAGGAGTTCCTTAGTTTTTGGACAGGACAGGTGGGAACTAGGAGGTAACGCGTCTTTTAAAGCAATCGGGCAAATGCGTGTATACTATCTTACTATCTATAGTTACTGTGCTTTCTGGATACCTTTCCATGCTTTAACAAGCCAGCTACGCACCTTGCTCTTCTCTTATAAGCAAGTAGCTTTGATTTGGGAATAAGCTGAAAGTCAAGTAGTATGAGTTGAAGTGAAGGGCGCTAGTAAGTAATAACTAGTAAGTAATAATAAGTAGAGTGGAACACAAGGTTTCCTACCCACTGGCTACTGGCTACCGGCTAAGGAGGTACAGTGTAGCTACTGCAGCTATAGTTGGGTAGCTAGACAATCTACCCTATGTTTCAAACTTGTTAAACCTGGTGCTCAAACCAATAGAACATTGTTTAAACCATACTTGTGAGAGTGACTGTCTTACGCTATAGTAGCTACTGCTGCTACTGTCTTACTATGTACAGGAACTGTGTGTGACTATAGCTACCCGACCCCAAGGGAGGTACTTGTTACCGCGCGGAATAGAAAAGCACGAACGAGCCACATGCAGGGAAACTTGCACGTGTGGTTCTGGCCGGGGACCCCGGTATACTGTACTAATATGTGTAGGTCCCCGTAATTCGAGTGAGATTGTCATGGTGCAAAAGCATATATGGTCCGGTATTCCCTTGTTCCCTGTATTGGTTATGTTCTTTATTTCTTGTCTAGCAGAAACTAATCGAGCTCCGTTTGATCTCCCATAAGCGGAAGCTAAATCAGTTGCAGGCTATAATGTAGAATATGCGCGGTCGAACACCCCCCACTTCAAGTGCACCTCTGTATCGACTGAATCACTCTAAGGTCTAATCGGTGGAACCGGTGAACCACGCGAACTGGTTAGATGCGTGGGCAGAGGGCTCGTAGTACCCCCTTTTCTTGATCCAGCCTTTTCTTAGCTTCGGTAGTAAATCACCTACTAAAAAAAGGGGCAGGCCCGCACGCCTTCTTTGAGACTACTAAGGCAGGCGGTGGACTCTTTTATTAGGGAAGGGAAGAAGGGGCCTAAGCACGGCAGATGCCGTACACTTGAGTGGAAAAGGAAAGCGCCATACTTTGGGTTCTTGTGAAAGAACGGTTGCACGCATCCTTGGATTGGAGGGCAATCACAATCAGATGGTTCTTCCATTGGTGTTGTTTCTTCTTCGGTTCCTTCCTCGGGTTCCTCTTCGGGTTCTTCTTCGGGGTCTTCTTCCTCTTTCGGATCCGCTTCTTTCTTAGGGTCCATTTCTTCCATCAACTTTTCGGTCTCATGCACCATAGGAGGTATACGGAAACTCTCATGCGACATCATTACTCTCATTCTTGGCTTCTGGGATGGTCCTTTGGAAGAGTTTGGGTGAGATTCTACTGAATCAAAAGTAGATGTTCCGGTATGCCACCTTCTTTGATTTGAATGACATTGCATCCAGTCAGACGAATCAGACTCCGGTTCCTCTTTGTTTTGTTTGTTGGAGAGGAAAGCTTCTGACAGATGAGGATTCGGCGGTTGATATGTTGGTATCTCGGACGGATGGTATGTTGGAACTTCGGATGGATGGTACGTCGATACTTCGGACAGATGGTACATTGGTATGCTTGAGGGATGGTAGCTTGAGTGTCTTGGGGGCTCGTTCCTTCGCATCGGTGGATCATCGGCAAAGTTGATCGGGCAATGTTCAGTTCCGGGGAAGTACATTGGCTTGGTTCGGTCAATAATTTGATCTTGGTTAAAGAAAGGCTCATAGTAATCCTCGCTCATATTATCCTTTGGTAAGGGTTCGGGAATTCCTGCTTTTCTCGCGTCTTTCATGAATCCACTCATCATCTTCTTGAATGACATGTATTGATTGGGTGGTTTAGATTGAGGATGGAAAGAAAAGGTTACCAATCTATCTTATCCCTATTCAAATAAGACAAGTAATAAAAATATTTTTCCTATTCACTTGGATCGAAGCTTAAGTATTATTATTTAATACCTAATTTGTTAAGATTGATGGCTCTGATACCAACCTGTCATACCTCCATCTTAGGGTTGGGCGTGCGACCAACAGTTGGTACCACTTTTGTATATAAATCAGAGTTAGCGGATTAAAGCGGAAATATGATTAGAGTGGGTTATAATATTTACATATATTTCAAAAGACGGGATTTTAAAAGTTCCAGTTTAGTGTTTACAAAATATTACTTGTATCATTTACAAACCACCATTTCTTTTTAAAGTTTAACAAAATTAATCCGAGCCATCGGATATCTTGAGCACTTCGCCATCACAAGCTTATATTCTTGGTTACCTGCAAAATGTTTAGAAAATAAGTCATCAACACATGCTGGTGAATATGCTGACGCGAAAATATTTCTTTTACTTGATAACCCCTCAAGACATAGTTATGTCCGGCCCATCGTGGTGTAGGAATAGTCAAGCTTTAAAACAACACAATTATAAATAAAGTTCACACAAAACACCCCATCAAACACCGTAGCGTTCAACACTAGTTAGGTACCATACGTATACACATGATCATGCTCCCCTCATGGGAAGCGTCATATGACCAGGTGTGGTGCGGTGTGCCCACCGTCTTATTACCACATATGTAAGGATCCTAACAAACGTACACGACAGCCTGAGGGCTAGCGCTTGCTTTTGTTTATAACGTTTTAGAGACACGTAGTCCCATGTAATTCTTTTCATTCAATTCTTTTGATTCAATTTAAACAATTTTGTAAAGTTGGGGCGTATTCACCTTTTTCTTTGGATCAGCTTCAATACACTGTCCGAGGGCATTTCCCTTTACTATCTCGCACCTATAGTATGAGTATAACTTTTTGTTAGTCGAATATACAATCCTGCTTAAGACCTTTAGTCTCTTTTTATAATCTTTACATCGATTATATTTTCTTTACTTTAAAACCTTAAGTTAAAAACGTATTCTTTTTTTCTTTTCTTTTATAAGTTAAAACTCTTTCTTTTAACTTATTTACTTTTCTTTTTCTTTTTCTTTTACCTTAAGTTAAAACCCTACGTTTCTTCTTATTTAAGAAACATATATTTTTCTTTTATTTATTATTTAAGAATAAACATTATAACTTAAATAATATTCTATAACAAAGATTTATATATAATAATCACATTGTATTATATTCTTATTCCTTTCTTTTCTTTTCTTTGTTAAATTTTCTTTTATTTATCGAGGTATCGAGTATATCCTTGACTTTGGGTTTTAAGCCATTTATTATTTTATTATTATTTTATTCGGGCATTATGTCTACCTTTGATGGCTTATAAAACCCTACACACTTGAGCAACACTTCAACACCGCTTCGTTTTTCCAATGCCTCTCGATTAACACTTTTACACGCTTATCGAGGTACACCAACTCTTCATTTCTTGATTTGCACACACTTCGAGGCGGGTCGTCGGGTCGTCTTGGTTCGGCACGTACTTCGAGATAATTTTGTCGGTGTTTCGGAATCACTTTGGTTTGGCACAAATATCAAGGAATCGGGCACGGAAATCGAGGAATTTGGGTACGTTTTACGAGGTGATCGAGGGTATGATTTATGAGGCTTAGAGAGATGTTAGAGAGAGAGAGAGAGATGTATGAGAGATTTTTATGTGAAAATGAAATGGCCGAAGTTGCTATTTATAGACATTTTTAGCAGGCTCATCGCGATACGTGATGGCCTTTGGCTAGCCCGTCGCGTATCGCGACGTAGGCTTAACCATTCACCCCTAGCTCTGCCACGTGGCGGACGCGATGCCACGTGGTGACATGTGGCTGATCACGTGCCACTTGTCTAGATGAGTCATCGCGATACGCGATGCCTTTGTCTCTAAGGCCGTCGCGTATCGCGATTGGCCATAAAATTAGAATTTATATTTTAAACCTTTGAGTTTGGAATTTGTCATTTTTGGTCCTTGAACTTTTAGAACCTGATATTTTTGATCCGATATTATCACGATGTTACACTTCTAATTAACACTCATCTTTGGTTTCTTATCATATCAAGATAAGGCCTAGGTTATCTCTAGCCTTAGTCAAGCACCACATGCATCCATAGGGGGCCTATGTTTCCTAATTTTATTCTCATACTAGGTTAGGTACCTGTATAAAATACAGATTAATAAATAAATTTATTTAAATAATAATGCAATAAGATACATAAAAAATATGTTTAACATATATAAAGATATAATATATATACTATAAAAAAATACACAATATGGAGATAAAAAGTTTCAAATTCGTAAATCTCTAAATATTTCTTTGTATACAACTATTTGTAATTTTATTTTTTTGTAACTTTTATCTTTCATATTAAAATTTGTAGTTTCATTTTTTTTAGTTTCAACTCTAGATAATGAAACACATAACAAACCATGTGTTACAATAGGTTGTCTCAAAAATAAACAAACCATCTAGAGCGATTGACCTTAACTTTAATTAATCTTCATTGCAAAACAAACATAAAGTGAAAGTTTTTTTCTTTGAAATTTGAAATCAATTATTTTATCTAAATTAACGTGAAAATTTGTTACTTATAAAAGCTTAATGAATAACTAATACAATATATTTATATAAAACAAAATAATATATTTATGTTGGTATTAAACTTTTTAAACCATGAAATAATAATTAAAATTAGAAAATAACATATTATAAATAAAAAAGAATAACATATAAAACTATTAATAAGAAAAATAAATATATATTTAATATGAAAGAGATGTCGAAAATTTTTGCAATGATCACTCATGTGTTGTGACATATGACATTAAAAACCATGTGTAGAACACGGGTTAAAATAAATAATTTAATTTAAATAATAGCATAATGTGAAACATAAAAAAATATGTTCAAAAGATATAAAGATATAATCTATGATAGAATAATTACACATTACACAATATGGAAATAAAAAGTTGTTGGCAATTCGTAAATTTTTGCATGAAAAATTTGTAATTTTAACCTCCATATCAGAATTAGTAGTTTCACTTTATTTTTGCTTTAAACTTTAGATAAAGAAACACATAACTTAACGTGCGTCAAAACAGGTTGTCTCAAAAACAAATCAACCATCTATATTGATTGACCTTATCTTTTATTAATCTTTATTACAAAACAAACATAAAGTGAAAACTTTCTTCTTTGAAATTTGAAATTAATTATTTTATCTAAATTAACGTGAAAAACCGTTACTTAAAAAGCTTAATTAATAACTAATACAATATATTTATATAAAACAAAATAATATGTGTATGTTGGTATTAAACTTTTTAAACCATGAAATAATAATTAAAAAGAGAAAATAATAGATCAAAAAGAAAAAAAATAAAATCTAAAACTATCAATAAGAAAAAGAAATATATATCTAATATGAGAGAGATGTGGGAAATTTTTGCAAGGATCACTCATCTGTAGTGATATATGACATTAAGAACCCCTTGTGAAACACCAGGTTAGAATAATAAATTATTTAAATAATAGTGTAATTTCAAATACAAAAAATATGTTCAAAAGATATAAAGAGATAATATATGATAGAATAAATTACAAACTACCCATTATAGAAATAAACAGTTGTAAAAAATATCTAAATCTCTAAATATTTTTGTGTATACAATATTTGTAATTTTAACCTTCATATCAAGATTATTGGTTTCATTTTGTTTTTTGCTTTCAAACAGGTCGTCTAAAAAACAAATCAACCACTATATTGATTGAACTTATCTTTTATTAATATTCATTGCAAAACAAACATAAAGTGAAATCTTCATCTTTGAAATTTAAAATTAATTATTTTATCTAAAGAAACGTGAGAAATCGTTACTTATAAAAAGCTTTATATTAATAAATAATACAATATATTTATATAAAAATAAATAATATATTTATGTTGGTACTAAAATTTTTAAATAAATAATAATTATTAAAAAGAGAAAATAATAGATTAAAAAGAAAAAAAAGGTATATATAAAACTATTAATAAGAAAGAGAATGTATTTAATAACAGAGAGATATGGAAAAATTTTATAAGAAGCTATCTTGTATGATGTCATGTGGCATTAAAAAACTTTTATTTATTATATAGTATAGATATAAACCTTGTTTTTCTATTATTCTTTAAACGTTCATGAATAACTTGAGAAAACCATTTGTAGTATATACCTTAAGACTTTCTTTTGATAAACCGGTAATCGTGAGGGTAAACTTTATTAAAAATATAAAAAAGGAATATATTTTTAGGATAAGGTTAAGATACAAAGGATCAGAAAAATAAGAAGTGTGAGAATTAGTCTAGTCAATTGATCTTATATTTAAATGGTTGTGATTAATTTAAAAGGAAAAAATAATGAAAATTACATAAATGGAATAACCCACATTTGTTGATTTTTTTTCTTCCTATGCAAGACACATGCCAATTCTTCCGTCCCTTTAAAACATAAATAACATTTTCTTACGATGATGGTTGGCTATTAAGTTTCTATATCATTATGTTAACTGTATAGTTTTATTCGGTTTACTGTACGAACTATGGTACTTCATACATATTCATTGTATACAGGTTTCGATACATTAATAATGCTTATTTTGGACTTCCACGATCACGCAATGAAGGCCCAAGATAATTGGCACGCAAAACGACGCAGGTAACAAGACTTCCTGTGAAGGAGGCCCGTCGCATTACGCGTGCATTGGACCTGGAAATAGAAAAAAGTTGACTAGTGCAATGGACCTGTTGAAGACCAGGGCGTTAGCGATGGCACTAAAAGACGGGAAAACTAGGATTCACTTATAACTTCTTTTATACAAACCCTATTCAATTATCCCTCATTCCAACCGTCACCAGAAGCTGTTAAACGATTTCAAACCTTCCTGTCATCAAGATATCATTCTAAATGGCGTTTCTCATTCAGTTGATTTAGGTTTATTTCTATCAAAATGATTAGTCTGCCAATTACTATGATATGTGTTTCATAGGGTTTTTTCTTAGTCTAGATTGATGAAGCATAGATCTGTCATGATTTTGTCACGCTGGTAAAGAGTACCAGTGTCGTGTGTTTACATTTGTTTATGTAGAGCATACATCTGTCCATGATTGTATCACACTGGCAAGGAACCTTTGTTTACCAATGTTGTGTGTTTACATTTGTTGATGCCTAAGAATGGAGTATTCAGTTAACCAGATTTGTTTTATCGATAGTTGATTTGTTAAATGACATGAGATTGTTGTTTAGTTGCATGCTTGAACCATGGGTGTAATTTGTTTGTAATTGAACTGTTTACAACTTTTTGAGTACTTGTTTATTCTAAACTTACAACTGTGATCAGCACTCTAGAAGTACCTATAACATAATGTATAGAAAACCTAATTGAAAAACAAAATGACCAACCAATAACAGAATGTATAAAAACTCACTAATTTATTTTTTTTAAAGTAATATGCTATTCATATAAAAAAAACACACTTGTTATTGTTGAGACTTTTTTTTTAAATTGTCTAAGAAAAATTAATAAACTTTTTAAAATGATAGGAAAATTCAAATATGCCTTGCATGGAAGAAAAAAAAATCAACAAATGTGGATTATCACATTTATATCCTTTCCATTATTTTTTTTCTCTCAAATCAATCACAACTATTTAAATCTAATTAGATTGTTTCTCACACTTCTCATTTTTTGTTTAATTTATATTTTAACCTAACCATATATCTTAGGTGATTTGGAAGAAGAACTTGGCATCATTATAAGAACGTCCGTAGTGGTAGAGTTGTGGGACACGTTTTGACCCAAAATGCTGGGAACACAACCAATCCCCTGGTGTTTTAGGGTGCATTTTGCTGATAAAAATTGTGTACACAACGTTGGAGAAGGTGGTGTTTAGTCAAACTAGCCGTTACCAACGGCTATATCATTAAAAAATCAATATGTTTTTCTATATATTTCATTCACTCCCCAATCAAAATCTACACCGTATAAAAATTCTCTTCCAAAAATATATATACAATCAATTCTCTACAAAAACTCAGTGTTGATTCTCTCACTTCTATATACAATCATTTTTTTGTATTGACAAATCGGCTGATGATGACAGCGAAGGAAGAGTCGGTTGAATGGGACTATTTGGGCGATTACTTCAAAGACTTTCCAAAATACAAGAGCCCAAAGGATTTTGGGTAAGCCTTTCAAATGTCTAAAAGTTTTTTTTTTTTTTTTTTTTTATTATTTTTTTTTTTTGCATTACTGAAGATTTGGAGCGTGAGATTGAAGACTTTAAGCAAAAACAGAATGGTTGAGGGATGATAAGATTCACCACTATTCAAAAGTGTACTTCAACGATACGCGTGCTCGCATATGAGAATACGAACGACTTCAACGGCGAGTACCTAAAGATGGCCAAGAAAACAACTCGAGACACCTTGGAGAATTTCTGCTATATTATATTTTAAATTTTTTTTTTTAAATTATATCACTTCTTTTTTTAAATTGTTTTTAATTAATTATTTTATATAGGAAAAATAAAGCTATATGCTCCACAATAACTAAGAACACCCAATTGGAACGACTTACAAAGGATTTACGAGCCGCATAAAAGGGTGCATGGTTTACCCGACATGATCGGGAATATAAATTGTATGCACTGGGATTGGGCTAATTATTCAACCACGTTGCGAGGTCAAGACACACATGGTCACCAAAAAGGCCAATGGCCAGTCCTCAAATGATTGCTTCATGCGACCTTTGGATTTGCTCGACATTCTTTGGTGTCCTCGGGGTCCAATAATGACATAAACGTTTTAAAACAGTCGCCTATGGTGGAGGGTTACATCTCCAATATCATATCAGTCACTTAGTTTTGGGCTAACGATAACTACTACCCACAAGATTACTATTTGGGTGATAGGATATATCCGGAGCATTCGATTATCGTAAAAAAGTTTAAAGACCCGATCGATGAAAAAATGCCATATATTAAGAAAGTACAAGAGCCTTCGCGAAAGGACATCAAGAGGTGTTTTGGGATACTTCAACAACATTGGCAGTTCGTAAAAAATCTTTGTCGTGTATAGTCGTTGGAAAAAAATGAAAAGTGCTATTTATACATGTTGCATAACATGATTATCGGAGACGGTGGAAGAACAATATGTCCAACTTATATACTGGACGATGGTCCACCACGAACTTCCAGCAACAATGGAGCAGAGACAAGAAAACGTATGTTTCCCGCGTTCAAAAGAAATGCATAGCGCTCTTATGTCTGATTTGGTCCAACATGTTTTGATGTTTAAGAACATTCCTGGCAAATGTGAAAATGAGGACAAAGATGAGAGCAATGACGAAGATGAAGACAAGGGCGACAATGAAAATGAAAACGATGGCAAGAATGAAGACGGAGATGAAGGTGACAATATATGATGAAGACAAGGGTGACGATGAAAACGAAGACGAGTAGTCTTATAATTGTAATCTAATTTTTATTTATTTAATGAATATTATATGCTTAATTTTTATTTAAAAAATTATAAATGCAAACTAGAAAAAAATAATAATTAAGTAACGATGGTCGGAGCTAGAGTTCCAAAAAGATTTTCAAGTACACCATTTTTTTTCTAAAACTCTAAAACATTAATTGAGCACCACGTAACTTAAAACGTTCTTATATGTAGACTTTTGAATACACATAATCTAATAAAAACATAAAAAATAGGTTTATAAAAGTTGTACTCACGTCAGAAAGTTCCACTTAACCATAAATTTCACAAAGTGTCACATAAATGCCATAAATTCCCATTAATTTTATAAAACACATGAGTATTTTTTTCTCCCTTTTAATAGCGTTTGGCAGTACCATCAACACCCGAGTAAGCCTTATTGGAGACATGATGTTAACCGTGATGTTGAAACTGACGCTTTCACTCAAAAATACCATTAACGAGAAAACTCATCACTATAGAAAAATCCCTTGAGTCAGATTTCGAACCCAAGGACCTTAGAATCCTAAACTTTAAATATTGCTTCTATACCATTAGATCAAAAGGCCAATTGCACACGTGTACATGACACACCGGCGGGCCTAATGGTTGCTGTTGGGCTACAGGCTCATGATTCACAAAATATGTGGACTATGTTCACTTGAAAGCCTAAAATGGATAACGTACATTCTTTTAATTATAGAGAGTAACTGTTGAGATATATGTATACCAACTTGTTATACTTTGACAACTCAAGAAATCTTGGGTCCTTTAGAAGAAAACAAAATCTTACAAATAATAGAAGAAAAAAACAAACTATTATATAAAAAATAAAAATATAATCAAGCAATATTACATTTAGTTTATTACTTTCAAGTAATTAAATAGGTAAAATGACAAAAATTTTGTTATTAGAGAGGTTAAACTACAAGTGTGAACTTATGATATTAAACCAACCTAAAACGAAAATAGTTTTTGTAGAAAAGTTGTAGGGAGTTTACAACCACATGTTTTTGTAGCAAATTTGTAAGAAAAGTTGTTGGAAAATGGTTGAAAAAGATTTTCAAGCATGTGTTTTTCCAACGCGACTTTTTTAACCTTTTTGTTAGAAAACTATTAGAAATTGGATTTTCCAATAAATTTCCTACGAATTCAGTTGTAGAAAAACATCTCTTTTTGTAGTAGTGGCGGCCCTGGAGGTGCGAGAGTCACACCTCCGGCCGGGACACATAATTTTCGAGGGGCCAAAACTTTTATATATGTTTATATATTTTTCAGTAAAGAATCACGAGTCAGTCGACATCATCAACCGGTTGATTTGATCATTATTTTTGGTGTTTAAAACATGCCGGAAAATACACTCACCAGAAAATCTTCGGAAATCAAGTGATATTAATGAGGAGAACTGAAGAAGATGACTTAAGTTTCAATGAATGGCAGAAATAACCCCTACACTTTATTTATAATTAAACGTATTATTTACATATCACTCCTTTTAGTTTTGCTAATAACTTTATTTCAACAACATACCAAATCCTTTAAACAAGTTTTAAAAAATAAATTTATAGTAAAATAACTAAATTAATTCTCATAAATTTTGTATTAATAAATTGTATAAGTATCTAATTTTAGGGTTTCGAAAATTGAGGTATTACATTAATACTATATATTTTCTATGTTTATTGTTATAACATTAAAAGGCGTTTATAAAAATTATCTTGTATATTTCGTTATTCAATAAGGCATACGAGCCTTTTTATCTAAGCTCGGCCTAGGTACTAAAAATCTCGGAAACGGCCCTGCATACTATGGGTTAATACTTGAGAGTATTTGAGAGATTTTGGGTTCAAGTCTTATAAATGACATATTCACATAAGTTAAAAAGGAATTTGTCATTTGAAAAAATATCTATTATAAATCTATTATATATATGCATATATATATAATATAATCCCCCCGTATTACGGGGGCTGTTTTACATTATTCATTTTTAATATTATATATTATAAAGAAATTTATAATATACTTAGAGTTTGATGAAAAAGGGTTTCACAAATAACTAAGATGTTATAACCCGGTTTTAAAGTTACCCGGGTTTGGTGAAACCCAAGACCCGCTTATTTTTTTACTATAAAATTGTTTCTTAATTAAAAATAATATCTTTTAAAAAAAAATCATATGATAATTTTTAGTATATCCTATTTTATAGGATTTTCACATCAATAATTTGGTGAGGATAATTTTTAATTTAATGAGATGTTATAACCCGTTTAAGGAATATCTAGGTTTGGTAAGACTCATACCCGTGAATTCGGGTCAAAAGCATGAGAAGCCTCCATTTAAAAAATCAAGCAATGTAGGAAGAAATCTGGAGCATTGGATCTTAGCAATCAACGGTTGAGATGGAAAGATTAGATAATTGATGGTGTGTTTTATTTTAAGTGCATATAAAGATGTGTTAAAGGGCATAATCGCTCATGTGTTCTATTATATATGGAAATATTTATTAAAGATTTAATTATTCTATTTTCATCCAAATTTAACATGAATACATACTATAAATGAACCTTGTTGAATTACCTGAAAAACACACTAGAACATCAAAAACACATAACGTAAACCTTGCTGAATTACAGTGTGTTATAAAATATAACACCAAAGTTTAGTCCAAATTTACAAAAAAACACCAAGAACAGCAAGAACAAAAACACACTATATTATAACTATGATTATCATATTTTAATATAAAATTAAAACAAAACACCAAGAACATCATAATCTATTTTACAATATGTTTAAAATACACCAAATTCTCATCGAAATTTAAAACACAACACCAAGAACATCAAGAACAAAAACATACTATGTTGAACATGATGTACAAAAACACGATAAACATCATCGAGATGTAAATACACACTATGTTTAAAACCAACACATCCGATGCATGCACGTCGTGTTGCATCTCGATGAGTATGAATAACAATCACAACCTTCTTATCACACCCAAGTCCTGGTTCATTTTAACAAAATTCAAAACAATTAGCAAATAATAAAAATAATAAAATAAAATTACTTAAAAACCAAGATAATATATGACGGAAGAAAACATTTTTTGATCTAAAACTAATAGTAAACTACATTAATAAACCCAATTGAAAGAAAGGAAACCTCATCCTTGTGGACCAGCATCATCTGCTGAAACGATGAAGCTTCACCTTTGCTGAGAGTACATCCATTGAGATAGTTTAAATGATCCATTCTGATATAGTGTTGAATATTTTGAGCAGCGATTGTGACTTGTTTCTGGTGACTGTGATTGTATGTTTGTTTGGTTCACCTGTTTTGGTGGAAAATTGTTGTAATCGATGAATCTTAACTAGAATAAATATCGTGAAACTCTGTATTCCGACGTCGATCGCCGAAGCGACGATGATGAAGCCAACAATTGTTTGAGTCTTCAATGATGTTTGGTTAATTTTTTGGCTTCTAGAATTGTAAAATCCAGATCCAATATAATAGGATCCTTTTTATGATGAAGATCCTACCCTTATTTGTTATAATACATCTAAAGGTCCAGATCTTTTCCTACACTTTTTATGAAAACTTGTCCTTTTATTTTTACCTTCTTATATATATATATATATATATATATATATATATATATATATATATAAAAGTTGCATAAATATAAGTTTTAACTTTTAAGAGATTTACAATAGATTTTTTTTTCAAATGACAAATTCCTTTTTTAACTTATGTGAATATGCCATCTATAGGACTTATATATATATATAAATATATTAATGTATATAAATATATATATATATATATATATATATATATATAGAGAGAGAGAGAGAGAGAATTGAGATCATGTGAGAAATATTTTGAAATTAAGAACTTTAATAACCATTTTGAATCATAAAAAACCCAAATATGAAAAAATCATAAAACAAAAAAACACACAAAATTAAAAAAAGTAAAAAAAAACAAAATTCTTATTTATCATCCCGGTTTCATAAAAAACGTCGCGGTTTAGCTAAATTATACATATATGTATAAGATGTACATATATGTACATACATGTTTTTTATACACATATGTACAATTTAAGGTACATATATGTACATTACGTAACTAGAGATTGAATGAAATTATACACATGTGTATAATACGATTTTTTTATGAAACCGGAATGAAATATAAGAATTTTGGTTTTTTTACTTTTTTAAAATTTTTGTTTTTTTTTTGTTTTATAATTTTGTTAAAGATTTTTTAGTGATCCAAAAATGGTTCTCAAAGTTCTCAATTTTCAAATGGTTCTCTTAGGATCCTTACACTATATCTATATATATATATATATATATATATATATATATATATATATATATATATGTATTCTAATAAATGACTACCCATTTTGTCACTTGTCACCCTCATAGCCCTCTTCATCTTTTTTTTAACATTTCAATATTGATCCTTATATTTTAAGTCATTTCAATATATGAATTGAAGTTTATTTTTCTTGAATGTAAATCCTATTCGATTCATTCATTAACATTAATGGTGAAGGATAATAAAATAAGGAAATAATAAAATTGAAGTTACAGACCTAATAAAATTTTAAAATCATAGGTAATTAAAATCAAGGTAAACTATAACTTGTTTTTAAACTGGGATTTGAGCAGCAATGCATAATTTTTTATATAAGATTAGTTTCAATGGATTAAAAAGTTTCTCATATGCACTTGAATTCAGGAAAGTGTGTATTTTCTTAATTTTCTCCAATCATTTTATATAAATATTGCAAACATAAAGAATACATTTTATATATATCTCAGTGTTTAGCATTAAATCATTGAAGTTGAATATTATAATGATAATCCATATAATTAACGATTTTACTATATGAACTATCTATTATTTATTTATATGACTTTTTTGTGTAGTATAAAAATGTTAACAACAAGAAGATCAATATTTAGTTTTCAATATTTTTTTTTATAACTCAAGACAAAAATGCTCTAGAAACATATATTTTATGACTTGATTTATACTTTTTTATACATTTAAATATATTTAATTTAATATGGCTTATAAGACAAATTACTTAATTAAAAGCATTCAAATTTTTAAACAAAAAATCTGTTTCAATCCCTTTCCACTATTTTCGCTTTCCAAAAATCACTTATGATATGAAAACCTAGAATATCGTTTTCATTAGTTAGTTAAATCATTTCAATATTATATTAACTTAGTAATTTTATTTTTAGACAAATACAAAGATTTGAGGTTATGTTAGTGTTACCTGTTGGATAGTACATAAGTAAAGTGTCTATTATAGTTTATATTCAAAATAAAAAAACTATATACAAATTTAAAAAAACAATTGTTATATGAACATGGCTTTAAGGTTAGTATGCATTTGTCATTTTCCATTCACACGAAATGAAACAAATCACTTTTGTTATATTTAAATTTTGGGTTTTATATGTTTCTTGATTATACAATTGTTAATTTTAATATATAAAATTAATTAAAATTTGTCATATGCAGAATATTAATAACAACAAATAATTTATCATGATCAATCAATTTCAGATTCTAAATATTCTGAGGATGATTATATCATCAAAGTTCGAATAATCTGTTTTTGGGGATAATCATGTTTTTTTTGGATTAATATGAGCAAATGATCTCAAATGACATCATATATTTTAATTGATCAAAATGTATGTTATTTTATGTGTGTGAATATTTTTTTGTTAGTTTCATGGATATATATTATAATTAATCTAGGGTCGCGACATGTACTTGAATAACCTATTTGTCACACAGACAACTATACATAGCTATATCAAAAGTTATAAGCAGACATATATGTTAGATTATAAAGAGTTACAAGCAGACATAGACTAAAGATTTTGATTTTTGATAAACAATGTATACCAACTAATACAATCACAAATGTAGTGTACAAGAAAGGTTTTACCCTCTCCATCCCATTAAAAGTGTCAATGTTTCTTTTTTTATTTGTCCCATTACAAATGCCCATCTTCAAAATTTATTAGCTAATTTATAAATTTACCTTTAAACACACATAATTAAAATTAATAACCAATATTGATGGACCCAATTTCCATTGACATTATTGTCATTTGGTAAGCAAGAAAAGTAATCATTAAATCAACTTAAACTTTGTTTTTTTCAAACCATATCACTTCTAATGGGACGAAGGGAGTACTTATTTGTAACATGTTTGTGTAATCTTAGTTATATAATTTCAGTAATTTTCATATAAATTGTAATTGTATTAACAATATATAATCATTTGTTGACTGTAATTCACTTAATGGTTAAGGTTTAAAATTTTCATCAATTACCCGTGTAATACACGGGCCTCAAACTAGTATATATATATATATATATATATATATATGTTTAAGTTCAAGAAAGAAATCAAATTATTGCAAGAAATGAGAGAAATGAATATGAGTCACTAGTTTTATTTTAGGATTTAAATATTCAAAAATAAATAAAAAAGATGTAAATGCACAATAAATGCACTATCTCTCTCCAATTAATACAACTAATATAACCATAATGAATCTCTCTCTAATTAATATATCTAACTAATTTAACTATAATAATTAAAAAGATAAAAACACTACTTTAGTTTTATTTTTTATTTACACATTCTTCATTTTATTCAACATAAATACAATTTATTCATATAATACTATTCATATGGAATTCGACATCAACAATTATATAAACTACACAAAGATACACATATCCTACACATGCGTAGGTTATATGTTTTTTTATTCTTAGAACAAGTGTAAGTTATATGTTTTTGTGTAGGTTGTATATTTTTCATTGACATTTAATGCAAACATGTGTAAGATAGTTTTTTGTATTATTTATCACAATGTAACTACGTGTTGATGAATATTGATATGTTGAGTTTGAAGAAATTGGTTTTAAATAAAAATAAATTAATGTATGAATAAATTGTATTTGTGTAAGATAAAATTTTCGTGTGTAGGTTAAATGTTTTCGTGTGCGTGTGTATTTTATTGATGATGAATTTTGTGTGTAGGTTAAATATTTTTCGTGTGTAGGTTATGTGTCTTATTATTAGAACAAGTGTAGATTATACATTTTTGTGTAGGATGTTTGTTTTTTGTTGACATCTAATGCAAATACATGTAAAATAGTTTTTTGGTATTATTCATCATAATGTAAGTATGTGTTGATGGATATTAATATATTGAGTTGGAAGAAATTAGTTTTGGATAGAAAGAAATTTTAATATATGAATAAATTATACTTGTGTAGGATAAAAATTTAAGAAACAAAAAGTAAGTTATAAAAATAAATGAATTCTTAATATTTTCTAATTATAATAATTTAATTAGTTATATTAATTAAATAGATAAGTATTATGGTTTATTAGTTATATTAATTGAAGAAAGAGAATAATTAATATTTTCTTTATTTAGCTTTAAGCATTTAAAGCTTAAAACAAAACTAGTGGTTCATATTCATTTCTCACATTACTTGCAATAATATCATTTCTCTCTTGAACCATCCCATATATATATATATGGTATATATATATATATATATATGGTGGAGTTAAACTAAGAAGTAGAGTGTGTCTAAAAAGTGTAGGAAGTATTCTGGTGCGTTTGATATGTTGATCTGATGATAAATATGGAAAGTGTGTTTATTGTGCGGTGTGTTTATTAGATCTAATTATGAAAACACATTTTCTACACTTCTTAGGAAAAATCTACTTCTTATTATTACCTTGCTCTCTCTCTCTCTCTCTCTATATATATATATATATATATATATATATATATATATGTATATGTATAAGATTGATTTCTTTTGAGAACCACTTTGAGATTTAAGAACTCGAAAAAACTCAACGTAACAATTTTTTTTTTGAATTTTTTTACACATATGTAATACGTAAGTGTAAGTAAAGTAAAAAAAAAATACAATATTTTTACATACCGAATCGACTTATTATACATGTGTAACTAACATTTAAACTTGTGTAATCATAAAAAATATTTATTCTCTCTCCTAATTAATTTTTTAATAATATTTATACTCAGCCACATATTCAATACCCATTTAATTGATTTTGTGGTCCATATTGAGTTATTATAATTCTTACGACTCATCAAATTCTCAAAAGATCTTTCCCGTATATATATATATATATATATATATATATATATATATATATATATATATATATATGGTGGAGTTATTCTAAAAAGGTTAGAGTGTTTAAAAAATATAGGAAGAAACTTGAAGCGTTGGATGTGATCATTTAATGGTTGGGATGAAAAACTGATATAATTGTGGGTGTGTTATATTTTAAAGACCTAAAAAATGGTTAAATGGTATAATAGTCTAGGTAAATATTAAAACATGTAGGGAAGTCAACTGATTATTTAAGGAAACTCCTAATTTTATGTATATAATGATCAAACAAGCCGATTAGACTAGATACAAAAGAACTTCTTTATCAAAAAGGGATAAAATTGGTGTTGTTCTAGGTTATGATCAAACATCAGAGGTGACCGTTCGTGTGCCTAGTGGTTCACATAAAATGATTAAATCACAGAAAGAGATAGCTATAGGTCGGACTGGGAAGAATTATAGAGAATGCAAAGTTTGTCATCAACAGGGTCATAACAGTCGAACATGTCCCCAACTTCGAGAAGAATAGTTTTTAGCCATTACGTTTTGTTATATTTTTCTTAAACTTGTTTTTAGATGTGTATTGTAGTTGAATGTGTAAGTTTTGTAAGTAGAACGTGTAAATTATTTTTTGTTTGGTACTTTTTTTAAGTGAATAATGCATCGTAATAAACTGACCTTATATTAAAACCGGTTCAAAAGACATTCATACGAGACAAACCCACTTACATAAAAAGACAACCCAACCCAACTTATCAAATAACCTAATAACAAACTTTATTATAAAGCAACACACCAGCAGACATCACGAACCCTAGTTGTTGTCAAGGATATCTTGGGCCCCTTCAAGCTTGAGTTTCTTGTTTACCGACACCCTGTGAGCTGTTCTCTCAAGAACATCATGAAGTTGACCATAGCATGAAGCTTGCTTTTCCAGGTAGGTTACTGCTTCTGTCTTGAACGTGCTTTCAGGTTGTTTGAGAACTTCTTAGTAAATATCATTACTTTTTGATGCTTCATCGCTCACACTCCCCTTTGTTGCTTGAATCACTCTTAGCCAATTGCAATCTTTCTCAAACTCAATATTGATTCTTGCTCTAAAAATACTCTTCACTGTAACATTTTCGGAATCCATTTTTTTCAATATTTGTGTGTGTGTGTGTGTGCGTGTTGTATTTGCCCTCTTTTTATAGACTTAAGATTTTGGTTGGTGAATGAAGTTATTGAATTATTTACTTAATATCTTAGTTGAGTATAATTACATCTAGTGTAAGTCCCCCCGGGGGGTCGCTGATCGATACGAGATCCGCACGAGGTCTAGGAGTGCGGAATCCTCCTAGACTCGTTTAATGGTGTAGAAGACGAAGAACACGATTACATATAAACAAACACACGAACAAACACACGAATGGAATAACTGAATCTACAGATCTTTTATATAATAGCGAAACTACGTTACAAACCGAACAAAACAAAAGACACGGCCGACCCGAGGTGAGCTCTACCTCGGGTCGTCCCACACGATTCTCCCTCTCTGTTTCTCTCTAGACAATTGAACTGAACACACAAAATTCTAACTTTCTGGATACTAAACCCTAAACAAGACACACATATATATAGATAAACCAACTTCGCGGGCTTGGGCTTGGGCCAGTAGGCGAAGTTGTTCTAACTTCGCCTATGGCGTCTCCGCTGGTCAGAATTGCATAGCGACGGTCACAAAATGCACCAACAGACTCCCCTTTGACCGTTGCTCTCAATTCTAACAAACACAAAAGATCATCTGTTACAAAGCATGCACCAACAGACTCCCTCTTAACTGATGATCTTCTGTTTGCTCCTTCTTGTAGGACTCGATTGCACTGTGATCTTCAGACTTGAACTTCACATATACATGCAACATCCATCCTGTCTTCAACCGGCCGTGTCTGAAACTGTCTTGTAGCTCCACAAACCTACCAATCACCCGGCGTCTTCCATATCAGATCTCCCCTTCAGTGTAAGCTCCTCCGACTATCGATCGAGGTCTTTGACATGCATGCATCCCCGTGCCTAATTGATCATCTCAACCAATCACGTGAAGTTCTTCTAACTTCACCAACACGTGAAGTTGGGCTCCCTCCACAACTTCACCAACACGTCGGAATTGTATAGTAAGATAAGGTTCAATCTTCAACTACTCAACATCAAGTGATCAATTTCATCACAAAACCACCTTGACAGAATCTAACACACATGACCATTAATTAATCCGAAGCATCTTCAATCACCATGGAAAACGATCAAGAACATAAACAAATTAATTACCGATTAAATCCAACTTGTTCCAAAATCGTAACAGGGTCCAATTCTCGAACGCCTTGAAAATAACATAAATAATATGCTCTGACCGCAATCCAGTAATGACGAAAACCTTCAGTTCGATTTGACTTTCTTTAGTTGGTCAACCTCGAACAACAACAATTTCTTTGCCCACAAACACCCAAATATGTGTCAATATCCAGTTTCAATCAATATCCCATTCACAACTTCAACTCCATATCCAGAGTTGACCCGTATTTGTTCTCACGTAAGACCAAGAGATACCAAGTTTCACTCGTTGTCGGAACAACACTTTCGGTCTCACAATAATCGTATACACCTGGCTATACAGACGAAAACTCCAAACAATTTTTTTTTTTTTAATTTTTTTTAACTTCGCCAAAAGTCAACTTCGCCTAAAAGTCAACTTCGCCTGGCTTTAACTTCGCCTGGCTTTAACTTCGCCAAAACCCTAAAATTTTAGCGACAACTTCGCCTGAACCCAATAACTTCGCCTACGGCGGCTGTTCGGCCAAAACACATCAGAAACGTGCCAGAAACACCAAAACGCAGATCTCGAACCATAGCATAAGAGCCTAAGGCTCTGATACCACTTGTAAGTCCCCCCGGGGCGTCGCTGATCGATCCGAGATCCGCACGAGGTCTAGGAGTGCGGAATCCTCCTAGACTCGTTTAATGGTGTAGAAGACGAAGAACACGATTACACATAAACAAACACACGAACAAACACACGAATGGAATAACCGAATCTGCAGATCTTTTATATAATAGCCAAACTACGTTACAAACCGAACAAAACAAAAGACACGGCCGATCAGAGGTGAGCTCTACCTTAGGTCGTCCCACACGATTCTCCCTCTCTGTTTCTCTCTAGACAATTGAACTGAACACACAAAATTCTAACTTTCTGGATACTAAACCCTAAACAAGACACACATATATATAGATAAACTAACTTCGCGGGCTTGGGCTTGGGCCAGTAGGCGAAGTTGTTCTAACTTCGCCTATGGCGAAGTTGTTCTAACTTCGCCTATGGCGTCTCCGCTGGTCAGAATTGCATAGCGACGGTCACAAAATGCACCAACATCTAGCTATATTATCATTTCAGTAGGCATGATTACGTTACCATTTTTTGCAATTTGAGTAGTTAATTGAACGTATTAATTGAATGTGTAATTAATTTTTGCAATTTGACTAGTTCACTCTTCTTATAGACTAACATTTTTTCAGGTTTTAATCATTTTTTATAATTGGTTGGTGAAGTAACTTATTGCATTATTTAGTTTATTTGACTTAATTACATATAGCTTTCATTTCAATAGGGATATTATTTGACCAATTTTTTCAACTTGGTTGTTGAACGTACTAATTGAACATGTAAATATTTTACTGTTCTCTGATATTTAAATTTTTAAACAAATTTTTGATATTTAAAAGTTTATCACTTTTCCTAGTAATTGATTTTACTGTAGTTATTTTGTCTTATATTTCTTTCCTTTATCAGTTTAGTTACAACCACAAATTTCTCCTCCCAAAAAAAATTTCAAAACTTATCACCAAGATATGGATTGTGAGGGTTCATCATCTTCATTGTCTTCTTCATCAGCTAAGGATTTGCTATTGAAACAGATTCAAGTGCAGATCCTCGAAGATTCAAAGAGTCTTGATGCTTTACAGGATCAGCTTATCATAACTGTTGGTGTAAACATGGATATAAGGGATGAAATAACAAATTTGCTAGCAAAAATGCCTGGTAGTACGATTAACTATTTGTGTGCTTTGTTTTGGTTGACACAGGAAAAAAGGAAGCAGATGAGTTGAAAGATTTGTGCAATGTGATAAAACTTCTAAACTGCTCTATTAAATTGAAGACCGACTTTCTTAAATCTATCATGTAATAAATGAATGTAGGATGTGTTTTCTGAATATCCATTAATTGTTGTGTCTTTTTGTCTTATGTGTTATGTAGTTTGATAACTTCTATGTTTAATGTTATGTAATTTCTTTTTAATGTGTATGCTTTTGTTTACTTAATCAAGAACTCTTTGTTATCTTTTTAACAACTACTTAATACAACTAAATATCAAGGCCTGATAATACATATAAGCAAACATAAAAATGATATGTAGTTAGAACGTATAAGCAATATCAAAATCAAAATGGAACTCTATATTCTAGTAGAACGTATTAGATGTTATAACTTGGAAGAGATAAAACTGCCAGTTCTAATACAAACATAACAAAGAGATTTTGAACATGTAACAAAGATAACAAAGATTTTGAACGTGTAACAAAGTTAAATGAACTGTTATTCCTCCAGAAGATATAAGAATTTCCTTATCTTCTAACCTGTCTATTCCTCTTGCCTCTCATCAGGTTTAGTAGTTAATTTCTTGAAACTAAACAGTTATTTGTCATTAGATAATTCATTATATTTCTTTGCTAGTTTAACTAAATCGGCTCTGGCGTTGTTGATATTAGATAGTAACACCTTTGACACTTATTTTATCCTCAAATTGTTTAGTTGCCGTTTCTACCTTGGAGATTCTTTATAAAATCCGCATGTCATGGATACTTTCCCTTGTGAGTTTCCATGTCTCTTATAGCAAAGATACCACAATCAAGTTTGTTGCTTTTGGTTCTTCATACCATTTGCAGACAGATTTCTGATATATCCAACCTTGGTGCAATCGGGTGCTTCATCTTCAGTAAGTAAATGCAAAAAGTATCCCTCTAAGGGCAATCATTGTAACTCAATTTTTTTTGCTTTATTCAGTAAGTCTGTTTCAAAATGTTTAAATGTGTTTAGCAGCTTTTCTGGGACGCCCTTGTTTCTTATTTCCAAAGCTTTTTTTGGAGCATTTGTTTTTTCTTGAACTGATTTTAAAGCGTGCAGTTTTTAATATATCACCGTTAGCCATGTTTTCAATCAGCTCGATCGTTCCTATTTTCAAATTGAAAACCACTACATATAATTGATATTCATAAATTACTGGCACAAAAAACAACGTAACTGGTTCGAGCGACTTGTATTTGTGGACATCCGTTATCTTTTCAAGGTTGTCCGTAAAAACTTCCAGTATTCTATAATCGCTGATGTTAGCTTCCTTGAAATAGTAATCACTTGGCTTCATGTACCAAAATGATAATATGATATAATTAATCTATATATAAATATTGGTAACGTTTAAATAAAGGTGTAATACTTACTATAATTGTAAATAATGCAAAAAACCTCAACGGGGATAATTTTTCATCTCTCTTCTTTTCTTCATAATTTTAACATCCTACTTTTGATAATAAAAAATAAAAGAAATTTCATTTACTTGAGGGTGTGTTATTATTTAGTTAAGTTAGATAAAATAGTGGAGAGTGGGCTTGGACAAAGAAAGATGGAATAAGGGATGGTGATGGGCCTTAAGTCCATAGACTTAAAGGTATAGAAACCCCTTAAACCTCCCTAAAACCCTAAAACCCTCATTCTTATATTCTAGCCTCCATAACATACTCAAAAACACACACAAACACTCCTCCCCTTTACGGTTCATATTTGAATCCAAACCAAGAATAATTGTTCTAAATCTTCATCAATCAAGCAAGAAAAACGTCCCCAGTCACGTGTTGAAACTAACCCATATCCGCAATACGCCAAAAGGTACGTTTTTGAGATAAAGGTTTAGCTTTTAAGGTTGGTATGCCCTAAGATTTGATACAAAGGCAAATCGGGCATTCTTGTGCAATAAAAATGTAAACTTGATGTTAATACAGACTTGTTCAACCCGTTAGCGAAGATCTAGCGAAACCGGGTTTGGAAACCAATAAAGGTTTAAACTTTAATGTTAAACGAGCTAGATCTTGGCCTAGGGATGAAATAGTAATGGATAAAGGACGAAATAGTATTTAAAATATGTTAAAGGATTACGATGCATGTATATGATGTGTTTTGGAACGAGAAGGTACAAACGGGAGACGTTTGGACCGTGTTATCATAAGGAAACAAGGTAGTTATAGACCAAGGCTAGCTCCTTATGCAAAATGGGCAAGCCGAGTCGAAAAGAAAGGCTGGAAAGTGATGAAAGTATAACCATATTCAAAGCGGGTCCTTAAGATACCTGAAGCAAAGGAATGTAATCAAATCGAATAGGAAAGTCATCGAATCGAATGTGCGATTTGATTCGAATAGAAAGTCCAATCGAATAGAAACTGCCATTCGAATAGAAAGTCCATTCGAATAGAACCTGCCACGAATGGAACCTGCCATTCGAAGAGAAAGTCCATTCAAATAGACCCTGCTAGGGGCTCTGCCCCTTAGACCCTGCTAGGGGATGCTGCCCGTAGACCCCGCTTCCATGGGCGATGCCCCCGGACCCCCGTAGCTACGGTTACACTAATGTAGAAGTATGATAAAGTTAGAGTTAGTAATTAACACTTAAACTTATTACACAGTTAGTCGTGCACAGCTAAGGAAGGGTGTTATCATTAACTCAAAGAAGAACAGGATATAGGTGAGCTTCTAGCCCCATTTCCTTGTTATGTTTTTGGGGTTGTGTGCATACTCAATGTGAATAGGTAATACACTTACCTTAAGTGGTAAGTGTATGATATGTGAATGTGTATGAACGATATATGATGTGTTGTAAAACACACTTACTTTCCTTATGATTTTATCATGGTTTTTATGCTTTATTTTTTATTTTATGAAAGTATTGGGGATTAAGTGCAATAATTTACAAAGTTTAAATGTTAATTGTAGGTTTATGAAAGATGGTGAAAAAAGAGTTAAGTTGGAAGATTCTAGGGGCCTTTTTGGTCAAGTTTCAAAACTACAACTCAAGGCCCGACCCAAGCCCACAAGTTAGAAGCCTTACATGATATTATATTAAGTTAATTAACTTAATTTTCTGCCATAATCCATCCACAAATCCCAAAATTCAGCAGCCCCAATTCTGCCCACAACTTGTGATCGGCAGCAGCAAAGAGAGAAAGAAAAAGAGTTTGGCGGCTAGGGTTTGGTGGTTGTGACGGCTGGAGAGGAAGAAGAACACCAAGGAGAGTCTTGTGCAGCTACTAGGCATCATCTAAACTCATAAACTCAGCTCATAAACCTTAAGTAATCATCTTTAAACTTTGTTTCTTGTTCAAGAACCCTAACTTGTTTAGTTTGATCTTTTTGTTGGATTGTTTTGAAAGTTACTTAGAGATTGATTTGTGTTTGATTGTTCTTGATCATTGAATGAGTTTTCTTATGTTTATGATGAGTTATATGATGTTTAATTCGAGTGTATGCTTCTTTCCAAACTTAATGAGTAGCTAATCTTGTTTGTTCTACCTAGGTTTGATGAATATTGTTAGGTTTTGACTAGTAATATGGATTGTTAATGATCATGGCTTAAATTGTTAATATAAAGTTTGATTTAACAGTAAATTAGATTGTGTTTAGTGGCTGTGTTTTGTTTGATTATACCTAATAACCTCGTGCTTTAATTAATTGAATCGGTTTTGATTAGTTGTTGCATGTTTAAGGCTCTTTACTTTGTGTTTAGGGTTTATTTGCGGGAAGTACAACCGTAGGGATAAGTGGGTAAATTAATTAGATAAAATTAGTTGTGAAACACCTTCTTAGAGACTGATAGGTGATAAGAAGTAAACTCGTCTCATTACTTTTACTTGTTAGAATTAAGATCGCGCGAGAGCGGGTTTTGTTCTTGTCGGGTTTGGGTGTTTGAGCGATTAGTTGGTCTAGTTTAAGTTAAGTTGAATTGTTCCTCTATCCTTGGTTGCGTAGTATTCGTTTCCATTAGGCTAGTGTGTCGGTGAGACCGATATGTGAGTCGGCATTAGAACACGTTAATAATTTGTTTTCCCGGTTTATTCTTAAAATCAACTAAAATAAGTTAGAGTTTGTTAGTGAGACCGAGAGGTGATCTGACCTTCTTGAGCGAACCTTAGTTGTGTCATCCTTTAGGACCGGTGTCGTGAGAGTTTTTCAATCCATTGTCTTGTCATCTCCTTCAATATGATTCTTACCTAGGTAGACGTTTTTATCACTGCAGTCAAAGTTTCCGAAGTTTTGTCAAAAGTTTTCATTTAGTTAAGTTAAGTAGTTAAATCAAATCTAAAAAAATCAATTAAATATTTTGGTGAGTCTTGGTTAGAGTTTAGTGATTATAAACGTTTTCACGTGTCTTCGAGTTCGATATCCGGACTTTCCTCATCTGTGCTATACTCGACCGGTACACTTGCCGTTTGTGTGAACTAGGATAGATTGTTTGGTTTTTAAAGCTTAGTTGCGACTTGTGTTTTATTTATATATATATTTTCGCACAACAAGTTTTTGGCGCCGTTGCCGGGGACACGGTTTGAGGCGTATTAAGAACGACTCGAGTTAGAACTTGCCTTGTTTACTACTTGTCTTTCTTATTTGTTTTGTTTGTTAGTTTAAAATAGTTTAGCTAATTATAGTTTCTTTTATTTATTTTAATAGTTGTATGCGACGTACTCGATCTCTAGGACCACTAGAAATTGAAGGATTCCCCGAACCAGAGAGAGAGCTTTGTAAGAGACGTCGTACAAAACCGTCTTCCAGTTCATCTATATCCGTCGGTAATACATTCTCTTCTCCTACTTTTTCTGAACCCGTCATTAGGGATAGGATTATGGGCGACGCGAATCCACCACCGAGGAGGACAGTTGCAGACCGGGCCCGTCCGGTCGATGCTGGCGCGAGATCCAGCATTGCTCCACCAGCTATAGGAGTTCAAACGACTTGGCAGATTCCATCTAATGTTCTGAACACGATTGCTCATTTTGCTCAATTTCACGGGTTACTCCATGAGAACCCACATGCTCATACCACTCGCATCACACGAATTTGTGACACATTTCATCTTGCCGGCGTATCCGAAGACGCCATCAAACTCTGAATCTTTCCGTTCTCACACGTTGATCATGCGAGTCTGTGGCTTGAGTTCCTCCCACAGGGATCCATTGCTACTTGGGCTGCCATGCAGACCCAATTTCTTGAAAAATATGATCCTCCGGCTAAGGCCGCTCGTTTGCGTAACCAAATTCATTCTTTCCCGATGGAGGACACCGAGAGCTTCTACGAGGCATGGGAAAGGTTCAAAAATCTACTTGCGTTATGTCCAAACCACGGCCTACAAGACTGGGCGGTTGTTGAGAAGTTCTACAACGGAGTGACGTACGCAACTCAGAGTATGCTCGACACAGCTGCAGGAGGTAACCTACTGACAACGAAGGATACGGATGAGTGCATTGCCTTGTTTAACGGTTTAGCCATGAGTGGATACCAGCGACCACCAGTTAAGAGTACCAAAACCGTCGATTCCCTATCATGCGGCATGCATTCGGTCGACATGAGCACCGCACTTGCGGCACAAGTTGAAGCGTTAGCAAAGATCGTGAAGGAGTTGCAGGTGAAAAGTAGGTTATGCGAGATCTGTAGAGGGGGACATGATACTATTCAGTGCCCCGTAGGTTTCCAGGAGGAGGCAGTCGACTTCGTTAATAATCCAAACCAAAATCAACATTCTTTCAATTCTGATAATTCGGGGTGGAGAGGTAACCAAAATTCCAACTGGAGGAACGGAAATCAGTCCGGCTTCCAGCAACGTCAGAGCCTATTCCAGGATTCCGGTGAGGGAACGAGTAGTGGGGAGAAGAAGCCCACGTTAGAGGAGATGATGGCACAGCAGACACAGATGCTGTCGCAACTCATGACTCGAGAGGACTCCCGTCACAAAGAAACTCAAGAGAAATTCCAGGAGCACGAGTCATTCATGAGAAATCTAGGGGCGTCAATTCAAAATCTTGAGCGTCAGATAGGAGAGATAGCAAGTCGTCTAAATGAGAGGTCGCCAGGTACACTTCCAAGTAACACTGAATAAACTCCGAAGGCGTTCGCGAAGGCTGTGATGACAAGGAGCGGTGCAGGGGCACGTAGCGAGCCCGTGATTCAAGAGGCGACGAGAGGACTCGTTAACGAGTCTGCGGTAGATGTTGATGAGCAGGTAGACGAGGAGATTCAGTTGGAGTCTCCACCGGCCAAGGTGTATCAGAGGCATAGCCCCGGAAGTTCAGCACAGGCCGAGAACCAACCATTACCTAGCACACCACCGAGAGTCTACAAACCTAAACTCCCATATCCCGGGAGAGTCCGTAGGGATAGAGACGGGGAGCAGAACTCCAAATTTCTTGATCTTCTGAAGCAACTTCATTTTAATATTCCTTTCCTTGAGGAACTTATGCAAATGCCCAAATACGCAAAGTTTCTTAAGGATATTCTTTCGAACAAAGAGAAGTTAGCCGAAGTCTCTTCTATTCCTCTGAGTGCTGGTTGCTCTGCAGTCTTGCAGAGAAAGTTACCAGAAAATATGTCCGATCCTGGGAGTTTCACAATTCCCTGCATCTTGAGTGATAATACGGTCGTCCATGTGCTGGCAGATCTTGGTGCCAGTATTAATCTCATACCGTATTCCGTGTATTGCAAGTTGGGTCTAGGCGAACCGAGGCCTACCCGTATGAGTATCCAGCTTGCTGATCGTTCTGTGAAATACCCCCGAGGGGTGGTCGAGAACATGCTTGTTCGTGTCGACAAGTTCATCTTCCCCGGTGGACTTTGTCATCCTGGACATGAATGATGACGATAGTGTCCCACTCATCTTGGGCCGACCATTCCTTGCCACTGCACAGGAATTGATCGATGTCTGTGAGGGTAAATTAATCTTAAGAGTTGGGGATGAGAACGTCACCTTTGACGTTCGACAGTCACTGAAACACCCCAAGTCTGCTGATGACTCCTTATACTTCATTGATACCATCATGGAGCATGTCGGGGAGTTTCTCAGCGAAATTTGTGGAGGATCTGCCTCCGACACCCAGATTCTCGATAGGGAGATTCCGAAGATTAAAATGGTTGTTGTGACCAATCAGTCCTTAAATGACGACACCGAGTCGCATACCCCTGAATCTGGCGTATCTGCTGAGATCGTATGATACGACCCGATGGACCGACCTTCGGTCGAGAGTCCTCCTTCTTCCTTTGAGCTTAAGGATTTACCTTCCCACCTTGAGTATGCATTTTTAGATGAAGAGAGGAAGCTTCCGGTTATCATTGCATCTGCTTTGACCGAGGTCGAGAAGGAGAAGTTGTTGAGGGTGCTACGAGAGCACAAGGAGGCTATTGCAAGGAAGATTATCGACATCAAGGGTATCAACCCTTCGTTTTGCACTCATAAAATCCTCATGGAGGAAATTTTCAAAACTGTCGTCCAGCCGCAACGGCGGCTTAATCCGAAAATGCAAGAGGTCGTAAAGAAGGAGATCATTAAACTCCTTGATGCGGGGATCATTTTCCCCATTTCTGATAGTGCTTGGGTGAGTCCAGTCCAAGTGGTTCCTAAAAAGGGTGGCATAACTGTCGTCACCAACGAGAGGAACGAGCTTATTCCCACGAGGACTGTGACGGGATGGCGAGTCTGCATCGACTATCGCCGACTGAATGATGCCACCAGGAAAGACCACTTTCCTCTCCCATTCATTGATTAGATGTTAGAGCGTTTAGAAGGTCAGCAGTACTACTGCTTCCTAGATGGTTTCTCCGGGTACTTCCAGGTTCCGATAGCTCCCGACGACCAGGAGAAAACCACTTTCACCTGTCCTTATAGAACGTTTGCTTATAAACGTATGCCGTTCGGACTTTGTAACGCTCCGGCCACATTCCAGAGGTGTATGGTGGCCATTTTCCATGATATGATCGAGGACTCCATGGAGGTGTTCATGGACGATTTTTTCGTATTTGGGAGTTCCTTCGTTCATTGTTTATCAAATCTTGAGAGGATGATGTCCCGCTGCGTTGACACCAACCTAGTCCTTAACTGGGAGAAGTGTCATTTCATGGTTCGCGAGGGCATTGTTCTAGGTCATCGGATCTCAAGTGCGGGGATAGAGGTTGACCGGGCAAAGGTCGAGACCATTTCTAATCTTCCCCCTCCTACTTCTGTGAGATCAATTCGTAGCTTTCTAGGTCATGCCGGGTTCTACCGCCGGTTCATCAAAGACTTTTCTAAACTCGCGAGACCCATGACCAAACTTTTGGAGAAGGATGCTCCATTTGTTTTTTCTGAGCAGTGTATCGAGGCATTTGATCTTCTAAAAGACAAACTCGTTAACGCCCCAATCATGGTTGCTCCCGACTGGTCGTTACATTCGAGTTGATGTGTGACGCGAGCGACTTCGCAGTCGGAGCGGTTCTTGGACAACGGAAGGATAAACATTTCCATCCGATCTACTATGCGAGCCGAACCTTAAATGGCACACAGGAAAGCTATACCACCACCGAAAAAGAGCTTTTAGCTTTGGTGTTCGCTTTCGACAAATTTAGGTCCTATCTGGTTTTGTCCAAAACGATTGTTTATACGGATCATTCCGCTATTAGATATCTTTTCAGCAAGCAGGATGCTAGGCCTCGTCTTATCCGATGGATCCTGTTGCTTCAAGAGTTCGATATAGAGATCCGTGATAAAAGGGGGCTAAGAATGTGGCGGCTGATCATCTTTCACGTCTAGAGGGAGTTGATTTAGGAGATTCGGGAGTTAGGATCGATGATCGTTTTCCGACGGAGAGTCAGATATTTGTTACTGCACAAGAGGAAGGTTTTCCATGGTTTGCTGATTTCGCGAACTATCTCGCTGACGGATACCTCCCAAAGATGCCTTACCAGCAAAAGAAGAAATTATTTGCTGACATCAAATTTTACCTTTGGGACGACCCATATCTTTTTCGCATTGGTGCTGATCAGCTTATTAGAAGGTGTGTAGATGTCAAGGAAGGATGGCAAATTTTGAGCCATTGTCATGTGGGACCGACTGGAGGTCACCACGGTGTGACTTCTACGGTAAAGAAAGTATTTGATTCTGGTTTTTACTAGCCGTCTATCTTTAAGGATGCTCATCTGTTCGTTAAGAGTTGTGATCGTTGCCAGCGTGTCGGCAACATTTCTTCGCGAAACGAAATGCCCCAGAATGCCATTCAAGTTTGTGAGGTTTTTGATATTTGGGGTATTGATTTCATGGGACCGTTTCCATCTTCACGTGGAAACAAATACATACTCGTGGCCGTAGATTACGTGTCTAAGTGGGTTGAGGCCAAAGTTCTACCCACCAATGATGCCCGAGCGGTAGTCCGTTTTCTAAAAAGTCTATTTGCTCGTTTTGGAGTCCCGAAAGCCTTGATCAGTGATCGAGGTACTCACTTTTGCAACTCGCAGATGGATAAGGCGTTGAAGCGTTATGGGGTCACCCATCGGCTTGCGACCGCCTACCACCCACAGAATAGTGGGCGGGTAGAAGTGAGTAATCGGGGAATCAAACGTATTCTCGAGAAAACGGTTGGTTCAAATCATCGGGATTGGTCCGACAAATTAGATGACGCTCTGTGGGCCTTCCGTACAGCCTACAAGACTCCGACTGGTTCCACACCATTTCGGATGATTTATGGGAAGGCCTGTCATCTTCCTGTTGAATTGGAACACCGCGCTTCATGGGCCCTTCAAAGGGTTAATCTTGATTTACCCGCCGCAGAGGGTAATCGTTTCCATCAATTACACGAATTAGAGGAGCTCCGGGATCACGCATACGCACAATCATTTTGGTATAAGGAGCATACGAAGGAACTGCATGACAGGAAATTGAAGGGTAATAAGCAGTTCAAGTGTGGGGATAAGGTTTTACTGTATAACTCACGGTTGAGGTTATTCCCGGGAAAGTTGAAATCCCGATGGTAGGGACCGTTCACGGTCACTGAGGTTTTCCCGTATGGCACGATTGAGATACAAGATCGAAGCGGGAAGTTTAAGGTGAACGGCCATAAATTGAAGCACTACATAGGAGAGCCGATAACTGATCAGACAGTTGAGGTGTTCTACCTTGACTCATTCACCGAGGAATAGGCGTGATGGATGCATCACTCGGGAGACAGCCCGAGTTGTAGAGTTTGTATTATGATTCTCTTTATTATCTGTTTTTATTTGTTTTATTTTTATTTTTATTTATATTTATAAAAACATAAAAACAAAAAAAAATCAAAAAAAAATCAAAAACACAAAAATATGTTTATTTTTTTATGTTTTTGTTTTATGTTTTGTACGCCGCTACATGCGAGCGAGTTTGAGTTTTTACAGGTATTATGATGCGCATGGTAGCTCTGACGGCGTTTTGGAACTGGTTCACCCGAGGTTGTGGCCGCAAATGAAATGCTATACGGTCGTTCGTTTGAGTCATACACAGCTGATGAAGAATCTGCATCTAAACCAGGGGAGTAACCCGTTCTCTATTTTAATTTCTGCTCTTTCAAGTTTTAATTTTATGCTTTACATTTTATTTTTAGATAAGGATAAACATTTCAATTCTTTCAAGTTTTATTTATATATATATATAATTTCGTACGTTGTTTAAAAAAATGTCCCTTGTTTTTAGTTTCTTTTGCATTAAAGTGGGAGATGATGATATTTATCGGAAATCGGTTTTTCAAACTACTAATAATATGAGATAAATAAAAGAAAACGCACTTAACTTGGGATGTGTCGGTAGGCTCAGCCTTGAAAATGAAAGGGCAAATTTGATAAAACGGTTAAACGGAAATCTTTTGTGGGTAAAGCGTTTTGTCCGTGGAAAATAAGCAATGAAAGGTCGGGCCATACTCAAGCCTCAAATTTTGGTATGAAAAAAGTGGAAGTATCATGAGTTTTAAAAATTTGAATACGTTATCATATGATGCTTGGGTAGGTTTAACGTTAGAGTATGCCGTGTAGCCTGTGATATAAATCTTAAACTGCTAGTTTAGTGTTTTTCACCTCATTGGCGTATGGTTTTATAACCTTAAATCCTGTATTGATGGGATGCTTCGGGTCCGGAGACCGTGGGTCTGTATGCAATCTATTCATTTGGGTATTCACAATTCCTAAGTAGGGTTGTGGATATTTAAAATAAAGCCAAAGAGCAAACCCTTATAAGTCTATAAACATGATCACAAAAGTACAAATACACTACAGACTTGATCATCCACGATGTTAGCCATGTGGGGTCCCCTTGCTCGCGTCTCATTACCATTAAGAAACGAACCACAAGGGACACGCTACATGTAAGCCCTACAGATGAAATTTTGCATACTCACCTATGGTGATGGATTTGGGGTATTGATTGATAATGGGGGTATGTCATGTTGTGGGGAACACTAGCTATTAATAAATTGAACCTTAATCGTATCTAATGGCTGCTTGGTAGACTTTGATGCTTAAGCTTAGGTGGATAAACAATACCCTTGATCGTCTTAACTATTCATAAATATTGAGCAACAAAGTTTTAATTCTGCTAATTTTGAGGTTTAAGTTAAGTTGGGGTGGTCTGGTCTGGTAAAAGCTGAAAATAAGCGGCTCTTAATTGTGTAAACTACTAAGTAATATTATTGTCGGATCTTATTTGTCCCGGTAAAGATTAAGGCATGGGTTTAGGTGGACAACAATATCGATGATCGCGGTTTTTGCGTTTTTCTGAGCTTTAAAATCTAACCTATATGTTTGATTTGACTTTGATTTTCCGATTCTGATCCAACTGCAGTCAAATCTTTTTCAGGGACGAAAAAGTCTTAAGTGTGGGGATGTTTGATGTGTTGTAAAACACACTTACTTTCCTTATGATTTTATCATGGTTTTTATGCTTAATTGTTTATTTTATGAAAGTATTGGGGGTTAAGTGCAATAATTTTCAAAGTTTAAATGTTAAGTGTAGGTTTATGAAAGATGGTGAAAAAAGAGTTAAGTTGGAAGATTCTAGGGGCCTTTTTGGTCAAGTTTTAAAACTATGTTTTTGGGGTTGTGTGCATACTCAATGTGAATAGGTAATACACTTACCTTAAGTGGTAAGTGTATGATATGTGAATGTGTATGAACGATATATGTAAGAGGTTAAGAGTATGTATGAAAGTATATAATGAAATGTGTATGTAAAGAAACATATTTATGATTGTATGGAAAGAAGGGGCCAGACCCTAATAATATCTGAGATAGAAGAGACCAGACCCTAATAATATCTGAGACAGGAGGGACCAGACCTTAATAATATATGAGATAGAAAATAAAGGAACCATACCCTACTAATATCTGAGATGGTAAAGATAGTTATGCATGTAGTATGAAAGTATGAAGGTTTGATGGTATGAAAGAATGCATGAGAGAATATATGAATGAATGTATGAATGTACGAAAGAAAGGTACTAGGTAAAGCATATAATATGTATATTCGGATGCGTATGTGAAAGTAATTGTATGAATGTATGTTGCATGATTCAATATAAGTCACTCAGCGTACCTGACTTTTAGTATGCACGCTGATGAGTAGGATGATACAGCTGGATTGAAGAGGGACATATGGCAGATGAATAAAGAAACTGACATCTGAAGACTTAGTTATTAATGTTTGAATTAAAAGACATGTTTTATATTGTTTTAATTTAAAACTTACGTAATAATGGTTGGCATTTATCTATTCCGCGAAAAGTTTAATTAACTCTGATATTTATAACCGTGTTTATGAGTAAATCCAACATCAAAGTAGGGAACCGGGACCGGAGCCTTACAATAATTTAACAATTCTTTGTAAATGTTCATAGCACCAACCGAGATGTATATATCGGGACAAAAGCATTCAAACACAAACTTGAAAGCAGTGATGAATTCTGACTTGTAAATCACTTCCATTTTATTTTTTTTTCAGTAAGATCACCAATAACAAATCATGAAACAATCCGTTCATCAGTTGTTATTTTCAATTTACCGGTGGAGGTGTAAGGCCCCGGTCCCGGTGCCCTACATTTTACGTCGGATTTACTTATAAACACAGTTCTACAATCATAGTTAATTAAAAACTCTCGCAGTATATAAAACTTCAACCACTTTACACAAGACATTCAAATCTTGTTCTTTAACATATCATAAAACATCGTATTAAAACATCATTTCTTCTATCCTTAGATGCCAGCCATTCAATCCATGCCATGTGCCATCCTTATGCTAGCTCTTTAAACCTATTTACCTCCGTGCATACTAAAAGTAAGCTACGCTAAGTGAGTTCTAGTTAATCAGGTAACATACAATACATTCTCTTACATACGTATCTGAAAGTACATATTTATACTTAACCTGAGTACCAGCTTTACTCTTAGCACTTAACAACCTTTATAAATATCCATAGGAGGAACGTTACATAATATCCATCAAAAGAACCTTACTATTGTCCATACGAGGAACACCATATCTACATATTATCCATAGAAGGAACAACGTGTATTATCCATAGAAGGAACAATGTAAATTATCCATAGCAGGAACGATATATATATTATCCGTAGAAGGAACAACGCGTATGATCCATAAAAGGAACACTATATATTATCCATAGAATGAACAATCTATATATTATCCATCATAAGGAACACTATATATATATACATATACATATATATATATATATATATATATATCCAAAGAAGGAACACTATACTTAGTTATATAATATCCATTTAAGAAACACTCATAAGGTCCACAATACTTATCTACGCTATCACATGCCTCGTTTATGTCCGACATAAGTTAGAGTGATTTTCCATCCTAACTTACTATGTCAGACGTAGAGTCCTCGTACATGCTCCTGCTTATACGTACCACATGTACATTAATTATATATAATGTATCAAAGTAAAAAAATTACATCATAACACACGGACACACTGGGCATCCTTCACATAAATCTTTTGTCGATCACATTCCTTGGCAATACGTGCAATATTCGAAGATCGTTCACGTACCGACAAGCATTCATTCATAACCTCGATACAATAACTAGCAAATATTTCATATATGACATACACTTAAGTGGTAAGTGTATTAACATTTCACATTGAGTATGCACACAGCCCCGAAAACATAACAAGTAAATGAGGCTAGAAACTCACCTGCAAGAGATTCCTTTCTAAATTTATGATTACGCCCTTCTAGAGTGTGCACGACTAACCATGTAATAATTATAGTATCAATCAACTACGTCTAGCTATACCATACTTCTAAGTTATTGTAACCTATAGCTACGGCGGTCCGAGGGTAGCGCCCCTGGCAACGGGGTTCTAGGGGCGGTAGCCCCTAGCAGGGTCCAAGGGGCAGAGCCCTTGGCTATGGTTAATTGATTAAATACACGCTGGTCATACTTAAACGTTACACGTACATACACGGCGTATAGAAGGGTCCAAGGGACAAAGCCCCTGGCTGGGTAAATTTTGTTTTCATTATAAGCCTTTACCCAAAACCTCATCAGAAAAACTAAAGGTTAATTATTTAATCAAATCGAATCTTCATTTTAAACGTTACTTTTCATTATTAATTATTACTTATTCTTATCTTAACCATCATATAAGTCCATATCTATCATTTACATACGTATACGTCGTTTATGTTTCGTTTATTTGGGAAATCATCTTGACCCGTATAAGTTTCTGGGCGTATAAGTCCAACCCGACGTATAAGTCTTCTCCGTATAACTTATACGTCCGTACAAGTTATACGCCGTATAACTTATACGCTACGTATAAGTTATACACATAAATGACTTATGTGCTACCTATACATATACGTTACATATACTTATGTGCTGCCTAAACATATACGTTACACATACATATACGCTGCATATACTTACACGTTGCATATACATATACGTTACACATACCTATACGCTGCATATACTTACACGTTGCATATACATATACGTTACACATACATATACGCTGGATATATACTTATATGGTCCATACATATACGACGTACATACTTATATACCCTATATGTGCAGACCAGTTTCCTATTTCACGTTTTTAAGGTTTTTTTGATTCGGCACCGTCAGTCATCGTTATCCACGATGGTTGGCCGGAGTTTGATCGTTTATGATGTAGGTAGCTTCGGGTGTCCAGATCTGAGCTAAGGTGGCCCTTAAGCTCGTTTTTTGTTGATTAAACACCATAATAAAGCTAGATCTGGATTCAAACGGCTCACTCGGCATCCCGGGGGCTGCGGTGTCGGGTTCTAAAATGTTGGGTCAACTGTGATAAATGATTTCTCACATTCGGTTGGTCTTGGATTGTTGAATAGAGTAATGTAGAAAGTGTTTGGCTTGAGTGTGTGTTTTAATTGAGGGTGTAGAGTAAGGTGTAAAATGAAAGAGATGAAAAGGATTTAGGGTTTAAGGGATATTTATACTCCATAAGCCCATTGACCTTAGGACCATCTGCATGTTAAGTCTATACTTTATTCTATCTACTCTAGCCCACCACCCTTTTATCTTTATTTTTATATTATTATTTTTCTACTAACTCAAATTAATTCTTCTAGCGTAAATAATATATTAAATATTATTTATAGAAATTTCGGGGATATTACAGGAGGTAAGGTGATTTCAAGGCTAGTGCTAGCTTTTTCTCTCTTTCTTCTCGCTGTAGTTCACTTATTTTAGGATAATTTGCAACTAGTGTAGGAGATGTAGCAACAAGAGGCAATTTTTTTGATTTTGATCCAAGAGTAGTAAATATTTCTGTTTGATTGAAAAATGCAGCATTCATTATCACTGAATTCAAATCTTCACTGTCGTATTCATAATTTTCTTCAACATTAACATCAACATGCCCTGTAATACAACTAAGTTATATATTACATATTTTTTGTTTCTGATCGTATTAATTTTCTATAGTATATACAAAACTTTTAATATCATGAGTAGAGTCAATTATAATATTTTTCTCACCAAATTCTTCATTTAATTCTTCCACTTCTGTAACTACATACCATTTGTTGTTGTTTTCAATTTTTTGGTATTTTAGTGTATTATGAAAATATTATTTTTAAAAAATAGTTTTTTTAATAAATTACCTCGAATGATTTCGTCTGTTTGTCTTTCACCATATTCTTGTGTTGATGTACCTATACCCGTAAACGAAGTAAATCGGTAATGAATATTTAAATAATTACAGTAGAACGTATAAGGTTATTTTCGAACGTATTAGTTATATACATTTATTCCCAAAGTCAACTTTATCATTACATATTTTATCATCACCTTCAATCAAGATTATCACAATTTAGAACGTATTAGATATTTATAAACAAATATTGATATTCAAGTCATAAAGAAAAATTCTTACCTTACAGTTTTTGTAACATCCTACTTTTGGTTATAATAATAAAATAAATTTTGACTATTTTATAGTGGATTGTTATCGGTTTAGATAAATAGAATATGAGTTGGGCTAGTGTTGGGTAAATGGGTATGGGTTATGGACTTGGGTTATGAAAGAAAGACGGAGAGTCCATGGGCTTGAGCCCATGATCCCTAAATATATAAACCATTAATCACCAATTTAATCCTCATTCACACATATTCCATACACCACCCAAAACACACACTTAAGATCTCTCTCTAGTTCTTCCCTTTTCTCTAGCCGAAACCAAGAAGGAAACCGAGCACCGACCCGAGGTAATGATAGTTTAATATTGTATGAGCTTAACCCGTTAGATATAGTCATGAAACGACGAGCCGACACCGTTAAACCGTTTAAGTCATGAGATCCGGATGGAATCGGGTATAACCGAACCTAAGATGAGCTTAGGGATCACCCTAGCTCAGATCTGGATCGAACGGGACGAAAAACGGTGAAAAACGAGTTAAAACACGTTTTTCCGGCAAAAACGCGGTTTTCCAGCGATGACGGCGCCGGAAAAATTTGGTACGAGGTTAGGCGTCAGAGAATGTTTCTGACATTCTCTGACCTAACCCTAGTTCGCTAACGGAGATTAAACGAATTAGAAGTAATTCGTCACCTGATTCGCTAAGGAAAGAATAACAAACTAGCCTTAGTTCGCATCCAGATTCGTTAAGGAAAAGATAACGAATTAACCCCCCCCCCATTCGCTATGAACCCCATTCGTTAAAGGACTAGGACGAACTAGAAGTTTAACATAATGACAGAATGGTCCCTGAACTTAGAAGAAGAATGAATTAATTACAATTAAGCCCTTGAACTTTTGAGTTAGCAAATTAATTAATGATTCAAAATCTTAATAGAAAATGTGTTACGACAGTTAATGGACCCTGCCAGGGGCTCTGCCCCTTGGATCCTGCTAGGGGCTGCCGCCCCTAGACCCCGCTGCCAGGGGCGATGCCCCAGGACCAAGCTCCAATCCTTGCTCTACCCGACGGTGACGAGGACTTGGTTGTTTGTGCTCATGCTTCGCATCGTGGGTTTGGTTGCGTGTTGATGCAATGGGGAAAGGTGATAGCTTACGCGTCTAGACAGTTGAAAGTCCATGAGAGTACTTATCCGATGCATGATTTAGAGCTAGCGGCAGTAGTGCATGCTCTCAAGATATGGAGACATTATCTGTATGGTACTAAGTGTACCATTTACACAGATCATAAGAGTTTAAAGTATTTCTTCGAGCAGAAGGAGCTGAATATGAGACAGAGAAGGTGGTTAGAGCTGATAAAGGACTACGATTGTGACATAAAATACTACCCCGGTAAAGCTAATGTAGTCGCCGACATGCTACGTCGTAAGAACGAGGAAGTCCTTGCAACAGTGAAGTCATACCAGTTGATTATGAATTCAAGTCTGTTTGATGAAATCATCAAAGTACAGTCTAAAGTGTTGATAGATGAAGGGCTAGTGAAGAAAGAAAGGATTTTTGGTCAGAAAGACGAGTTGGTGGAAAACACTCATGGTGTTAAGACTAGGTTAGACCGTATGTGGATCCCACGCCATGGAGATCTCAGAGGTCGAATCTTAGATGAAGCTCATAAGTCAAGGTATTCGATTCATCCAGGAACTACGAAGATGTACCAAGATTTGAAAAGAGATTACTGGTGGCCAGGCATGAAGAATGATGTAGTAGATTATGTCAGTAAGTGCCTAACTTGCTTGCAAGTCAAGGCAGAACACCAGAAACCTTATGGGAAGATGCAGCCTCTAGAAATACCAGAATGGAAATGGGAACACATCACCATGGATTTCATAACTAAGCTACCTCGTACAGCTAAGCATAATGATACCATCTGGGTGATAGTGGACCGTTTGACCAAAAGTGCTCACTTTCTGCCCATACGAGAGGCCATCTCGTCAGAAACGTTAGCAAATTTGTTCATATAAGAGGTTGTGGCCAAGCATGGAGTGCCGTTATCGATCGTGTCTGATAGAGATACTCGATTCACTTCGAGGTTTTGGAAGAAGTTCCATGAAGCTATGGGAACGAGATTGAACATTAGTACGGCGTATCATCCTCAAACCGATGGACAGTCTGAAAAGACGATCCAAACCCTTGAGGATATGCTACGTTCTTGTGTTTTAGACTTTGGAGGAAGTTGGGATGATCATCTGCATCTAGCAAAGTTCTCCTATAACAACATCTACCATTCAAGTATTGGTATGCCACCGTTTGAGATGCTCTATGGTAGACGATGTAGGACCCCGGTGTGTTAGGGAGAGATTGGTCAGAAAGAGATGGAAGCCTAGAAGTTGTGCAAGAAACCTCTTCGAATTTCGATCAGATCAAGGCAAGAATGAAAGCTGCTCAAGACAGACAGAAGTCGTATGATGATAAGCGACGACGACCAATTGAGTTTAACGTTAGTGACAATGTAATGCTCAAGGTCTCGCCTTGGAAAGGAATCATTCGTTTCAGGAAGAGGGAAAAGTTGAGTCCAAGGTACATTGGACCATTTAAGATTATAGATCGTGTTGGCAAAGTGGCTTATAAGCTAGACTTGCCAGAAGAATTAGAAGGAATTCATTCAACCTTCCATGTTTCTCACCTAAGGAAATGCCTAGCTGATGACACGTCTCATGTGCCATTAATGGACATTGAGGTTGATGAACAGTTGAACTATATTGAACAACCGATAGAGATAGTCGACCGCAAGGAGAAGCAGCTTCGTCACAAGGTTATACCTTTAGTGAAAGTGATATGGAAGCATCGCAAGGGTTCAGATGCTACTTGGGAAGCTGAGGACGAGATGCGCAAGTTTTACCCGAATTTGTTTATGTAATAGTTAGGTTTCGGGGACAAAACCTCTTTAAGGAGGGAAGACTTGTAACATCCTACTTTTGGTTATAATAATAAAATAAATTTCGACTATTTTATAGTGGGTTGTTATCGGTTTAGATAAATAGAATATGAGTTGGGCTAGTGTTGGGTAAATGGGTATGGGTTATGGACTTGGGTTTTGAAAGAAAGAAGGAGAGTCCATGGGCTTGAGCCCATGATCCCTAAATATATAAACCATTAATCACCCATTTAATCCTCATTCACACATATTCCATACGCCACCCAAAACATACACTTAAGATCTCTCTCTAGCTCTTCCCTTTTCTCTAGCCGAAACCAAGAAGGAAACCGAGCACCGATCCGAGGTAATGATAGTTTAATATTGTATGAGCTTAACCCGTTAGATATGGTCACAAAACGACGAGCCGACACCATTAAACCGTTTAAGTCACGAGATCCAGATGGAATCGGGTATAAACCGAACCTAAGATGAGCTTAGGGATCACCCTAGCTCAGATCTGGATCGAACGGGACGAAAAACGGTGAAAAACGAGTTAAAAAATGTTTTTCCGGTGAAAACGCGGTTTTCAGGCGATGACGACGCCGGAAAAACTTGGTACGAGGTTAGGCTTCAGAGAATGTTTCTGACATTCTCTAACCTAAACCTAGTTCGCTAACGGAGAGTTAACGAATTAGAAGTAATTCGTCACCTGATTCGCTAAGGAAAGAATAACGAACTAGCCTTAGTTCGCGTCCAGATTCGTTAAGGAAAAGATAACGGATTAACCCCCCCCCCCCCCCCACATTCGTTATAGTCATTCGTTAAGAAGATAGAGAATTACCCTTGATTCGCTATACTTAAAAGATAACGAATTGGAAGGTCCAATTCGTTGCATAGACTGGTTCGCTATGGACTAATTCGTTATGAGTCCAGTTTGCTAAAAGATCTAATTCGTTAAGAGGACTGGTTCGTTGTAAGAGTTCAATTCTTCATAAGGTTCAACTCGTTAACCAGACCAAACGAATAAGGTCTGATTCGTTATAAAGTAATAAATGGGTTCATTCGCTATGAACCCCATTCGTTAAAGGACTGGGACGAACTAGAAGTTTAACATAATGACAGAATGGTCCCTGAACTTAGAAGAAGAATGAATTAATTGCAATTAAGCCCTTGAACTTTTGAGTTAGTAAATTAATTAATGATTCAAAATCTTAATAGAAAATGTGTTACGACAGTTAATGGAAATAACTGTCCCTTGGACCCCACTGCCAGGGGCGATGCCCCCGGACCCCCGTTCGTTGAGGGTAATAATTAAAGATAGAAATACGTTATGGGTAGTAATAGTTAATTGATACATGTAATTGTTATACAGTTAGTCGCGCACAGCTAAAGAAGGGAATACCTATTAACGGCGAATGTAATCGCATTCAGGTGAGTTTCTAGCCCCATTCCTTGTTATGTTTTCGGGGCTGTGTGCATACTCGATGTGATTAGTTAATACACTTATCCTAAGTGATAAGTGTATGCCATATATGTATTATGTGAAATGTATGAATGGTTTCTTGCCGGTACATGAACGATCTTCGGAATTGCATGTACTGCCAGGAAATGGTTGATGTTATATGTATGTTGTAATATGAAGAATGAATGGTGTATGTATGTGCCAAAGTTACGATTATGTATATAGAAAAGTATGTTAAAAAGGTATGGAAGAAAGGGTACCGGACCCTAATAATATCCGAGGATGAAGGGTACCGGACCCTAATAATATCCGAGGATGAAGGGTACCGGACCCTAATAATATCCGAGGATGGAGGACACCGGACCCAAATAATATCCGATGATGGAGGGTACCGGACCCTAATAATATCCGAGGCACGTAGGGCGAACGCTCTTTATAACGTAAGGTTAGATATGTATGTGTATGAAAGATTGATGGACAGGTTAAGTATATAATGCGTACCTACGGGCACGTGTATGTGTATGTAAAGTAAGTTATGTGATTAACTAGAACTCAATCAGCGTAGCTGACTTTTAGTATGCACGCAGGCAAATAGGTTGAGGCAGCTAGCATGATTGAAGACACATGGCATGGAATCGAAGAGACTGTTATCTCGAAGAAATGTTGTGATGTTTTAAAGACTATGTTTTGTTTTAAATGACTATGAATGTTTTATAAGACAAGATTTGAAGATTATGTAATATATTATGGTTGAAGTTTTAATGTTCCGCGAATGTTTTAATTAACTCTGATATTAAGAACTGTGTTTATGAGTAAATCCAACACCAAAGTAGGGCTACCGGTAACGGGGTCTTACAGTTTTTCCTCTTTCTTCATTCATTTCTTCAACTGTTGTGACTACAAATATTTTGTTGTTTTAAAAATTTTGTCTTTTTGTGTATTATAATCAATTGTTTTTAAATAAATAACCTTGAATGATATCCTTTGTTTGTCTTACATCATCATATTTTGTTGATGTACCTACAACCGTAACAGAATGTTTAATTATTAACAACTATTATTTTTCCATAATTAGAGAAATTTCATCTTTTATTACCTTGAACTTGTTTATTATCACACCCCATGTCAACACAGATTTCCTTCTCACATTCTTTGTCAACTACATCAGTCAATGTATCATTTGCTGCAATCGTAATATTATTTTTATAGTAGGACGTATTAGAACGTGTTAGCAAACTTGTGATAATCAATCGTTCCTTACCTTGATTTTTATCTTTTCTATCAGTTAAGTCCCCTTGAATGTCATGATCTTTTTGTACTTCTTTGCTCACATCATCTTCAATCAATTCATTTGTGTTTGAATGATTTTCTAATATTAAATGAAACAAGATTTGATTACAAAATAAAAAAAATTAGGGTATTAGAACGTATTTTTAGTATATGCTGGTTTTTTTCCTTTCCATCGATTAAGTCCCTTTGAATCTCATCATCTTTTCGTACTTCTTTGCTCACGTCATCTTCAATCAGTTCATTTGAGTTTGAAGGATTTTCTAATATTTATTAAAACAAGATTTAATTAAACCATTAAAAAAATAAAAATTAGGGTATTAGAACATATTAGAATGTATTTTAGTAAATGATTTACCTTGATTTTTTTTCTTTTTCATTGCTTAAGCCCTCTTGATCCTCAACATTTTTTTGTACTTTCTTGCTCACATGATCTTCAATCAATTCATTTGTCTTTGAAGGAATTTCTAATATTTAATGAAACAAGATTTAATTAAATAATTAAAAAATAAAAATTAGGGTAATAGAATGTATTAGAACTTATTTAATAAATTTATCTTGATTTTTTTCTTTTCTATCGGTTAAGTCCCCTTGAATCTCATCATCTTTTTGTACTTCTTTGCTCACATCATCTTCAATTAGTTCATTTGTGTTTGAAGGAATTTCTAATATTTATTGAAACAAGATTTAAATAAATAAGTAAAAATAAAAATAAAAATTAGGGTATTAGAACGTATTTTAGTAAATGCTTTACCTTGATTTTTTTTCTTTTTCATTGCTTAAGCCCCACTTGATTCTCAACATCTTTTTGTACTTCTTTGCTCACATGATCTTGTTAGAACATATTGTCTAATGCTAGGTCTTGTAGTGTTAATGGGCTAAATATGTGATTGTAGCATGTTAAAGGGGCTGAAATGTCAATAATAGAAATATGTTAAGGACCGTATAAGTTTAACCAACGTATAAGACTTATACGTGCGGTTCCATAGGCTCATGTATAAATAGCATGTTATTGTCATATTTTGAAGCAATTTTTTGTAATCTTGACAGAGAGATCATCAACGATGATTAATAGAGTGAACATGTGGTCAATTCCTATATTATATGTATCCGCCATAGGATATAGTATAGTGATCAAATTTATCAATCCTTATCATGCCGTATTATGATCGGGCATGAGGTCTTTCAAGTGGTATCAGAGATTATGGCTCGAATTTGCTATTGAATTGAACACATTAACTTGAAGTTTGAAGATTTGAATGTCAAAGTTTCAAACCGATACTAAATTCTTAAATTACTCACTCATTTACGGTCCAAATTCAAATTAATCTCAGTATCATGATAGTTTACATATGTTGATCACTTCTGCACGAGTGAATTCATCAAATTAAAGTTAATCAATTTTCAGATCATGCTCATTTTAACAGAATATGCAGCATATAAGTTGGGTGATCACCGTATAAGTTGTTATCTTGGCATATAAGTTGTTTATCCATATAAGCTTTTTGTCCACATAAGCATATGTTTTCTCCGTGTTAGTTGGCTTGTCCGTATAAGTGGGTGTACAAGCATATAAGGTTGTTAGTTATACGGTTCAAGGTATTCTCCGAAGAGGATTATCCAGCGTATAAGTGTATAAGGAACTTACACGTTGTAAAAAATTATACGCTAATACTTACCACGTTTCCTAAAACATATACGCTGATCAAAGCTGTTTTCTTGATTTTCGTGCAACGATGGAAGAATTGAATGCTTTCGTGACACACCCGTCGCCAATAATTCAGAATTTCAATTTGGAGAATGAAATGGGAACGTCTATTAAGCCCCCCGAAGCTTTTAAGGATGGAAGATTGTCCAAGTTGGGCTGATTAGCTTGAGACCTATGTTCAAGCTGTGAATTATGATGCTTGGGAAGCGGTTGAGGTGGAATACATTATTCCACTAAATGAGAATGGTACAAGCTAGGGTGTGTTTTTTATCCATACCCGAATAAGGAACCCGAACCGAAGTGGCCCGAGACCCGAATAACCCGATCCGAATTCACCCGAACCGATTAAACTCTTAACCCGAACCCGAGATAAAATATTCGGGTCGGTATTTGGGTTGAAATACCCTTATTCGGGTTGACCGGAATAACCCGAAGTATGATACGTCGATGTATGTATCCTTATTTTTATAGGGTAGTTTACCGGTGAAGTAACATAGTGACAACATGTATTCTTGTTCGGTTGTTCTCAATACTCCAATTAATATTGGATCTATCACATTGGATCCCAATGTATTAATTACCATATAGCATGTTGAGAATGTATCTTCAATTCAAAAACTTAAATAGTATAGTATTTAAACCAATATGTATTGGCCATGTTTCTTCAATCTACACAAGTATTAATCCACATGCTACAACCTAAATTTCATGCTTTGCTAAATATTATAAGTTATTATTGAATATGGTTGTATATTACAATTTTATAACGGCTTAGAATATGGTTTTTTTTTTATATTGTTAAAATTGGATAAATTTTTTTAATTTGTTAAACCCGAAACCCGACCCGTTTAACCCGAAACCCGAACAAACCGAACTTATTTGGGTCGGTTCTCGTGTCAATTTTTTTTGATCTCAAACCGAAAAACCCGACCCGATCAAACCGAAACCCGAATAAATAACCCGAAAAACACCCCTAGTACAAGCTATCAGTTATCCCAAATTCCTAAAGGTGAGAAACCAAGATTTCTTAGGGAAAAGAAGATGATAAATCTTTTTCAATAAGCCATTAAATCTGAGATCTTCCAGCTGTTACAACACAATGGCTCATGTCATTCAATTTGAGAAGCTTTATTGAACAAAGACAGAGGAAATCCTGACATGAGAAAATCCAAAATGGCTCTACCGAAGAAAGAGTTTGATATTTTCACTATGGTCAAAGGAGAATCTATGGCACAATTGATTGAAAGATACTGCCATTTGGTGTCACACCTCCATCTAAGGCCTAGGATAATGACCCATAGCTTGGTATCGTGATTGTAATTAAATCGGAGTTGCGTTAGTTTGCGGAAGACTTATAAACTTTAAGGATCAAAAGTGTAATATGTATATATATTAAAAAGACGGGATTATAACACCCGCTTAAGTTACAAAATATTTATGTGTTTAATAATTAAAAACCACCATGTTCATATATTAAGTTACAAAAGAAATCCGAGCCATCGGATATATCAATAGCACTTCGATACTTCCAAGCGCTATCATTGTTCACCTGCAAAATGTAAGAAAATACGTCAGCAACGAATGCTGGTGAACACGCTGACGCAAAATACTTTCTTTTACTTTATTACCCCTCGAGACTACGCCGGCCTCGACCCAGCGTGGCTTAGGAATAACAAAGTCAAATAACACATTATCAACTAGAGCCTCTACACTAGGTCACCTCACAAACACCGCACCGTTTAACTTAATTAAGTACCCGTAAATATACACAACGGTCGTACTCCCTGCAGGAGAGCGCCCTACGACCAAGGGTGGTGCGATCATGCCCATACATCGCATAGTACCACCTATGTAAGGATCCAGACATATGTATACCACAGCCTGAGGGCTAGGTTCATACCCATAGTTATAACGGTTTTAAGAACATATAGTTCCTTGTAAACAATCAAGTTTGACTCATTTGAAAACAAGTTTAAAAGTTTGGGGGCGTATTCACCTTATCTCTTTAGGATCGGCTTCACTCACCGTCCAAGGGTCTTTCCCTTTCTTTATCTTGAACCTATAGTTACGAGTATAAATATTTGTTAGTCGGATACACGATCCGGCTTAAGACCTTTAGTCTTATATCTCAATCCTCGATTGAACCTTTAGTTCAATTTTTATTTACTTGAAAACCTCTTGTTTAAAAGTAAATTATAAACCTTTAGTTTATATGAAAACCCGACGTTTCTTCTTCTCTAAGAAACGTAATATTTTCTTTTCTTTTATTATTTAAGAATACTCTTTATTCCTTAAATAATATTTTCATAACAAAGAATATAATCATATATACTTATACACATATATATGTATAACAATATTTAACAATCAAATTTTCATTCGTTTCTTTTATGTTTTCTTTTCTCTTTTATCGAGGTATCGAGTATAACCTCGACTTAAGGCCAAAGCCTTGAATATAATATTGACTTCGATATTACGCCTAATCTTAGTGGCGTACCGAAATCCTATGGACTTGAGCAGCACTCCGACGCCGCTTTACTTCTCGATCGTCAAACGATTACACCAAACTTCAGTACTCGTCGACACGCTTACCGAGATTCATTGCCATTTCAACAACACCTTCTTGGTATGTGGGTGGAGGGTGGCACAACTTCTAAAGGAAACGTTGGTACACAAACGATGGAACGTGGCACGCTTATCGAGGCAATCGCTTATAGGTTTTAGAGAGAGGCTAGAGAGAAGTGAGAGAGCAGATGTGGGATGTGGAAATGATCTGCCCTTGGCCGCTATTTATAGGCCTCAAATTGGTTCCCATCGCGGTACGCGATGGGTCCCTCAGCAGACCTATCGCGTACCGCGATATAGGTCTGCTGACGCACAGCGTAGACCTGCCACGTGTCGACACGTGGAAGGCGCCGCTCCACGTGGCGACATGTGGCGGCAGTGTTGCCACGGGTGACACGTGGCAGCACATAGTGCCACCGTGTGCGACGTGGCACACGTGTCACAAATTGTCAGACATCTCATCGCGGTACGCGATGGGAGTCTCTTCTGACTCATCGCGTAGCGCGATGGGTCAGGAAACCATAATTTTCATTTTTAACCTTCTAGTTTGGATTTTGGCAATTTTAGTCCCTAGACTTTGCAAAGTTGATACTTTGAACTTGAAATTTTTACGGTGTTACATTCTCCCCACCTTGAAACAAATCTCGTCCTCGAGATTGCTTTACAAGAATAGTTGGGGGTATTTCATTCTCATTTCTTATTCGAGTTCCCAAGTATGTTCAGGCCCTCTACGCGAGTCCCATTTAACTTTCATAATTTTCAAAGTTCTTCTTTTCAATTTCTTTGTTTTCAAATCTTCAATTTTTTTTGGACGTTCAATAAATTTTAAGTTCTTGTAAATTTCAACGTCTTTTATTGGCATAGCCAAAGATTCATCAGTCAAACACTTACGCAGATTCGAAACATGGAATACATCATGTATTCCTTGCATTTCCTCGGGCAATCGCAAACGGTATGCAACATTGCCGATTCGTTCGAGTACCTCAAAAGGTCCAACGAATCGAGGACTCAATTTTCCTTTCTTACCGAAGAGAATAATGCCTTTCCAAGGCGAGACTTTCAAAAGAACCTTGTCACCGACATTGAATTCTAATGGCATAAGCCGGACATCGGCATAACTCTTTTGACGATCGCGCGCCGTTTTAAGTCGTCCTCGAATTTGAAGAATTTTGTCGGTTGTTTCTTGGACAATCTCGGGTCCAAACAATTGATTATCTCCGGTTTCAGACCAACATACGGGCGTCCTACACTTTCGACCATATAATGCCTCGAATGGTGCGGTTTGAATACTTGCGTGATAACTATTGTTATACGAGAATTCCATTAGGGGTAAGTGGTCATCCCAACTTCCACCTAAGTCGATCACACGAGCGCGTAGCATATCTTCCAACGTTTGAATCATTCTTTCAATTTGCCCATCCGTTTGCGGATGATAGGCAGTGCTCAGGTTTAACTTCGTACCAAGAGCATGTTGGTAGCTTTTCCAGAAATGAGACGTAAAACGACTGTCTCGATCAGATATTATAGACAGCGGTACTCCATGCAAAGCGACAATGGTGTTTACATAAATGCGCGCTAGTCTATCCATTGAGTACGACTCATTGATGGGTATGAAGTGTGCAGACTTCGTTAAGCGATCCACAATTACTCATATTGCATTATGTTGTCGAGTCGTCTTTGGGAGTTTGGTAATGAAGTCCATAGTGATTAACTCCCACTTCCAAACGGGAAGTTCGGGTTGCTGAAGCAATCCTGAAGGCTTTTGGTGTTCAGCCTTAAGTTATAAACAAGTTAAACATTTCGCAACATGCGAAGCGACATCCCTTTTCACTTCCGGGATGCATCATGTATTTAGACTTGTGAGCTTCGCTCAAATTTTCTCACGCAAACCTCCAATGATTGGTACCCAAATCCGGTTTCCCATTATGAGCATAGCATCATTACCTTTTACTAACAAGTCAATGGTGCCATTACGCTTCTCATCAGAGATTTGGTTTTCATTAATAGCTTGAGTTTGAGCTAACTTGATTTGCTCAATAAGATCAATTTGGAGCTCTAAACGCAATGCTCGAACTATTTTTGGTTTCTCGTGTTCTTTACGACTTAAGGCATCGGCTACAACGTCGTCCTCTCATTACATGATAAATAATCTCTCAATCATAGTCATTGAGCGTTTCCATCCATCGCCGTTGGCGCATGTTGAGCTCTTTTTGATCAAAGATATGTTTCAAGCTCTTATGATCAGTGTACACGGTGAATCTTACTCCATAGAGATAGTGCCTCCATATCTTAAGCGCGAAGATTATGACACCTAACTCTAGATCGTGAGTCGTGTAGTTCTTTTCGTGTACTTTGAGTTGACGAGAGACGTAAGAGATTAATTTCTTTCGTTGCATAAGTACGCATCCTAAACCCGAGTGAGATGCGTCACTAAATACCACAAAATCCTCAGTACCTTCTGGCAAAGCCAAGATAGGTGCTTGAGTGAGCTTTTGTTTAAGTATATCGAATGCCTCTTGTTTCTTCGTTCCCCATTCATACTTGATGTTCTTACGAGTCAAAGAAGTTAGAGGAACGGCGATTCGAGAAAAGTTCTCAATGAACCTACGGTAGTATTCGGCTAAACCTAAGAAACTTCGGATCTCGGTTGGCGACTTCGGGACCTCCCACTTAGAGATAGCTTCAATCTTAGCAGGATCCACTTGAATACCGTTAACATTAATGACGTGACCAAGAAATTGCACCTCGTGCAACCAGAACTCGCATTTCGAGAACTTGGCGTACAACTTTTCGGTTCTAAGAATTTCAAGCAATGTTCGGAGGTGGACTTCATGATGGCCTTTGACTTAGAATAAATAAGTATGTCGTCGATGAAGACGATAACAAATTTATCCAAGTAAGGCTTACAGATTCGATTCATCATGTCCATGAACGTAGCTGGAGCATTAGTAAGTCCAAACGGCATAACCGTGAACTCATAATGTCCATATCTTGTTCGAAAAGCAGTCTTTGGAATGTCTTCGGATTGAACCTTGAGTTGGTGATAGCCAGAACGAAGATCGATTTTAGAAAAATAGCTAGCACCTTGAAGTTGGTCGAAAAGATCATCGATACGATGGAGTGGATATCGGTTTTTGATTGTGACTTTGTTCAACGCACGATAATCAATACACATTCGCATGGAACCATCCTTCTTCTTGACGAATAGAATTGGCGCTCCCCAAGGCGACGAACTCGGTTGAATAAAACCTTTCTCCAAAAGCTCATCGAGCTGTTTCTTCAACTCCTTCATTTCAGTCAGCGCTAAACGATACGGAGCTTTGGTGATCAGAGCAGTACCAAGAATAAGATCAATCCTAAACTCTACTTCACGATTGGGAGGGATACCAGGAAGTACATCAGGAAAGACGTCAGAAAAGTCAGAAACAATAGGAACGTCTTTGATTTCTTTTGGCTTGGATTCTTCAGTGACATAGGAAATGAATGCGAGGCATCCTTGATTTAAACATTTGTTAGCCCTAATCATGGAGATTATGCTAACTTGGCCAACGTCTTTATCCCCTTCAATTCGAATCATTCATTTATCGGGGGATTGAAGTTCAACAGTTTTGCTATTGCATATGATACGAGCATGGTTATCGGATAACCAATCCATACCAAGTACAATATCAAAACCAGCCAGAATCATGGGTAACAAACAAATAGGTAGAATATAACCAGCTAAAAGTATTTTTCCGTTTTCAAGGGCTTCGGAGATCTTAACGATTTTTCCACAAGCAGTCTCGACGCTTAGAGTTTTATCTAATTTAGTTAATGGTTCGTTTAATAGACTACAGAAATTATAATGTATAAAACTTAAATTCGCACCCGAATCAAATAAAACTCTAGCATAGGTGTCGTTGACTAGAAACGTACCGGTTATGGTTTCCGGCACAGCAGCGGCCCTTTTTGTGTCGAGTACGAAGACTCGAGCATTTCCTTTCTTGTTTTGGCCACTTCCACCCGCACCACCAGCAGCAGGTTTTTTCTTTGGGCACTCAAAACTTAGATGGCCCATTTCCTTGCAATTAAAGCAAGTCATTCTATTCTTCCAACAATTAGCAGCATCATGTCCTGTACGATTACAGGACTCATGGACTTTAGGAGACGGGGCGAAATTGCATCGGCCTTTATGGTACCTCCTACAAGTCTTGCATGGCGTAGAGTTGTTTCGGTTTACGCCCTTGCCTCTAAAGTTGGAACTTCCTCCAGTCTTTCCTTGAGCAGCTGTTGGTGTCACCTTCTTATCCTCTTCCTTATTGCGGACCATGCCGCACATCAAATAACCGGCCAACTCCATAGAGGAGTTAGCGGTTTGAGGTAGGAGAGATCTCACCATGTCGCGGATTTCCCGCGGAAGTCCCCAAATGTATCGGGTAACTTTGCTGGATTCCGGACTCACCAGCTGTGGAACTAAACGACAATACCCAAGGAACTTAGTATTGTACTCACGAAGATTTGTCCCCATGACCTTATGATTAAGAAATTTCGTTTGAACTTGGTCGGTCTCATGCATCGGACAAAACTTCGCCATCACCATGGCCTTAAACTCCTCCCACGACAAACTATACATCTTGTCTCTTCCTTTACTCATCAATAGCGCATTCCACCACTCGTGCGCTTCTCCCTTCAACATGAGAGCAGAGTATTGAATCTTCTCCTCCTCGGAACACTTACTTGTGATAACAAAAGTTTCCATCTCCTCTAGCCACCTCACGGCTGTGATGGCTCCCTTGTCACCATGGAACTCCTTCGGTCCATGGTACTTAAAATCTTTGAACGTACACCCACTAACTTTCATCCTTTTAAACTTTTGCCTAATACCTTCGTCGGCATTAGACCCATGATCGCTTTCTTCATCATGTAATGGTTTAGGACGAGATTTAACAGATTTAGATGGATGAACGGAGGGGTTAACAGTTCGGGAATGTCTAGATTGTCGAGATTGAGATCTAAACGAGGATTCTTCCCAAACCGCATCTTTAATCATCTTTTAGATTCTATTCATGTATTTCTCAGGAATTTCTTCCTCTCGCTCGTTCTTAAAGCCTTTCCCCTTATCTCCCATTTCTTTTTCTTTCCGAGCGTTCTCGTTGTTGTTACTTTGTTCAGACATACTTTACTTTTTCTTTTTAATTTGGTCTGAAATTTTAACAACATTTCTTATTTTAAACACACATTTTATTTCATATATACATATCTCAAACGGATATGTATATTTTATATTACACACACACACACACACACACACATATATATATATATATATCATTTCAACGATATATATAACTCGTCCTCTCATTACAAGAGAACGTTTCAAACGTTCTTTATTTATACACATAACATACAGAACTATTTTACACACAGTCTTCTTATTACATTCCACCATCTTCAGTTCTTCACAACTTTCGATATTTTGTTGCACTTACGAAGGATTGTTTCTCCAACTTTCTTCTTTTTCTTCTCTTCCTCGTCTACCTTCTTCCTCCAGTCATCGGTTTCGTGCAACGCGCGATCCAGGTGTTCTTCATACGATTGAGGGACTATATTGGGGTATCCATACTGCGGAGGTGGGACACGGTAACCCAGAGTCACCATCTCGTAATGATTCCTCGGCTCTGGATACGGAACATAGTCCATATCGGATGAAAGGTAGAGGTAGGTCTTGGCAGCTTGATTCTGCTCGCGGATCTCATCGGCCTGCTCTTGGATTTTCAGGATCCTTCCTTGAAATGGTGGGAAGCTTGACGAAGCTTGGTTGGTGGGAAGTGAGTGATCCTTCCATTGAGCTTGACATCTCGTTGGGATTTTCAGGATGCTCTTCTTCCGTTTCTTCCTCAATTTCTTAATCATGATCCTCTTCTTCTTCAGGATCCTCTTCTTCGGATTCCTCCTCTTCTTCTGGTTCCTCTTCTTCCGGTTCCTCTTCCTCCATGGGTTGTGTGGTTTCATTGTTTATTGGTATCATATGAAAAGTCTCAGTAGGCATCATAACCCTCATCTTAGGTCTATGGGATGGTCCTTCATGATTGGTTGGTTGGGAGTTGACTTCATTGAAAGTGGAGCTTCTGGCATGCCACTCTTGCTGTTCAAAGAGATATTTCATCCACTCGGAGGATGGTTGAGAGTTTGGTAAGTATCCGGCCGGATAACATTGTGGTATCTCCAAGGGTTGGTAAGTGGGAATCTCCGATGGTTGGTATGTCGGTACTTCAGAAGGTTGAGACATCGGTAGGGTTGGTGGATGGTAGCTTGAGTGTCTTGGTGGTTCAATTCCTTGCTTTGGTGGACTATCGGGAACATCTAACGGATAGTGTCGACTTCCGGGGTAGTACACGGGTTTGGACAAGTCGTGTTCCACATCTTGGTTGAAGTATGCCTCATAATATCCATCACTCATGTTGTCTTCGGGGTAAGGTTCGGCAATTCCGGCCTCTTTTGCCTTGCGTACAAATTCTTCGATATGAGCTTTGAACGACATCTAATATTATGGGTGGTTTAGAATGTAGAGTGGGAAAGAAAGGTTACCAGCCTATCTTATCCCTAAAACACATAATCAATTATTTCCTATACTTGGATCGAAGCTTGGGTATTGTTTTATGATACCCAATTCGCTAAGATCGATGGCTCTGATACCAACCTGTCACACCCCCATCTAAGGCCTAGGAGCATGACCCATAAGTTGGTATCGTGATTGTAATTAAATCAGAGTTGCGTTAGTTTGCGGAAGACTTATAAACTTTAAGGATCAAAAGTGTAATATGTATATATATTCAAAAGACAGGATTATAACACCCGCTTAAGTTACAAAATATTTATGTTTTTAATAATTACAAACCACCATGTTCATATATTAAGTTACAAAAGAAATCCGAGCCATCGGATATATCAATAGCACTTCGATACTTCCAAGCGCTATCATTGTTCACCTGCAAAAGGTAAGAAAATACGTCAGCAACGAATGTTGGTGAACACGCTGACGCAAAATACTTTCTTTTACTTTATTACCCCTCGAGATTACGCCGGCCTCGGCCCAACGTGGCTTAGGAATAACAATGTAAAATAAAACATTATCAACTAGAGCCTCTACACTAGGTCACCTCACAAACACCGCAGCGTTTGACTTAATTAAGTACCCGTAAATATACACAACGGTCGTACTCCCCGCAGGAGAGCGTCCTACGACCAAGGGTGGTGCGATCATGCCCATACATCGCATAGTACCACCTATGTAAGGATCCAGACATATGTATACCACAACCTGAGGGCTAGGTTCATACCCATAGGTATAACGGTTTTAGGAACACATAATTCCTTGTAAACAATCAAGTTTTACTCATTTGAAAACAAGTTTAAAAGTTTGGTGGTGTATTCACCTTATCTCTTTAGGATCGGCTTCACTCACCGTCCGAGGGTCTTTCTCTTTCTTTATCTCGAACCTATAGTTACGAGTATAAATATTTGTTAGTCGGATATACGATCCGGCTTAAGACCTTTAGTCATATATCTCAATCCTCGATTGAATCTTTAGTTCAATTCTTATTTACTTGAAAACCTCTTGTTTAAAAGTAAATTATAAACCTTTAGTATATATGAAAACCCGACGTTTCTTCTTCTCTAAGAAACGTAATCTTTTCTTTTCTTTTATTATTTAAGAATACTCTTTATTCCTTAAATAATATTTTCATAACAAAGAATATAATCATATATACATACACACATATATATGTATCACAATATTTAACAATCAAATTTTCATTCGTTTCTTTGTTATGTTTTATTTTCTCTTTTATCGAGGTATCGAGTATAACCTCGACTTAAGGCCAAAGCCTTGAATATAATATTGAATTCGATATTATGCCTAATCTTAGTGGCGTACCAAAATCCTAGGGACTTGAGCAGCACTCCGACGCCGCTTTACTTCTCGATCGTCAAACGATTACACCAAACTTCAGTACTCGTCGACACGCTTACGAGATTCATTGCCATTTCAACAACACCTTCTTGGTATGTGGGTGGAGGGTGGCACAACTTCTAAAGGAAACGTTGGTACACAAACGATGGAACGTGGCATGCTTATCGAGGCAATCGCTTATAGGTTTTAGAGAGAGGCTAGAGAGAAGTGAGAGAGCAGATGTGGGATGTGGAAATGATCTGCCCTTGGCCGCTATTTATAGGCCTCAAATTGGTTCCCATCGCGGTACGCGATGGGTCCCTCAGCAGACCTATCGCGTACCGCAATATAGGTCTGCTGACGCACAGCGTAGACCTGCCACGTGTCGACACGTGGCAGGCGCTGCTCCACGTGGCGGCAGTGTTGCCACGTGGTGACACGTGGCAGCACATAGTGCCACCGTGTGCCACGTGGCACACGTGTCACAAATTGTCCGACATCCCATCGCGGTACGCGATGGGAGTCTCTTCTGACTCATCGCGTAACGCGATGGGTCAGGAAACCAGAATTTTTATTTTTAACCCTCGAGTTTGGATTTTGGCAATTTTAGTCCCTAGAATTTGGAAAGTTGATACTTTGAACTCGAAATTTTTACGGTGTTACATTTGGTTAATGAAATGAAAATATTAGGCATTGAAAAGCAAGAATATGAATACATTGACGAACTTGCTAATCCTCTATCTGATGAATGGGAGACTTTCATTATTATACAACAATCGAAGTCCTAATCCTTTTGGTAGGGACTACAACAAACAGGACATTTATCAATGTTGCTGAGGTATTTGGTGAGGAACAAGCTGGAGAACAGGTACATGTAAATGTTAAGAATGCAGGTGTAGCGGTGGAAGAAGTTGAAAATGGTGATGCTGATGGAAATGATATAGTAGATGATGCCATTGATGTTGAAAATAGTGTGTGTGATGGATCTTGTGATGAGACTAACACCGAGGAGACAGAATCTCCTAAGAGTTTTGATTCTATTCCAAATGAATTCTTTCAATCATTTTTTCCTCCTGATATGTATGAAAGTTTTGCAGATTGGTTTAATGGAGAGGAAAAGCCTCATGGAAAGATTGATTTTGGAGTTAATGATGAAGATGAGAACGTATCTGATGAATCTTAAGTGGAATCAAACAGTGAAGAAATGAGTGAAGAAACTGTGTCAGCTGAAGATGTTCCAACGACAGTTGAGGAAAGGAGAAGTGAAGATGTTCCAAGTGGATCCATTCATCATGCAAACATGGCCGGATAGGTAACATTTTCTACTCAAGAGGTTAAACGTATCTGTAAGTCATATGATGAAAAAGAATTTGTGATTAATTCTTTAATATCCAACTATAACAAAATTTTTCATGATTATCAAAGTATTAAAGAGGCTTATGATAAGCTTCAAACGTGTGAAAAAAATTTGTGAGTGAAAATCCTACAAGATGAGAAAACGATCTCAATGCTTAAGCACACGGTTGACGATAAACAAATTGCCATCAATAAGCTTATGATAAGCTTCAAACGTGTAAAAGAACTTGTGTATAATACGAATTTTTTTTTTGTTTATAATTTTTTTAAATATTTTTTAGAGGTTTTTTTTGTGGCTCAAAATGGTTTTCAAAGTTCCCAATTTCCAAATGATTCTATTAGGATCGTTACCCTATATATATATAGTGTGTGTGTGTTTTCGAAGGGGACTGGCAAAAGGAAGAAAATACAACGGTGCATAAGCTTGATGCTTTAAGAAATAAGTGAAATGTTTTACATATTTTTCTTATTTTAATTTGTTTAAAAACTATAATTTTTATTACGTTCGTATAAAATCGAATAATGTCAATGTCAAAACAATATGATAATAGTGATCAAGGGTTGTATCAACGTTTACCAAAAAATGCTATTACGTATAATTTTACTATAATATAATATTATTATGATTAGCGTATGATTTAATCATCTTTGAATCAGTAAAGTTCAATCCTCCCACGTTTTTATGTATTAATAATTAAAAAAAATCTGAATAATGTTAAACAGAATTAAAAACAAATAAGTTTAAATAAAAAAAAGAAAAAAAATGTAACATAGTATTTCAAACTTCCAAACTTAAATACTTACCAAAATAAAACAATTTGGAGCTTTACCATTACACCCTTGTAATTAACTAAAAAAAAATAAAAAGAACAATTTTGATTGATTGAAATGATTTCTCGCATTTCTCGCACTAAGATAGTTTATCGCCTGAACTTAAGCCTACATATACATATACATATGCGGTTAGGATAAAATAAAAACTCATTTAAGTTGAAAAAACTCTATAAGTTCATTCTCAACTACATGTTTTTAATTAAAGTTTTAAATCCCTTAAAACCAATCCTTAAAAGCTAAACTAAACCTAAAGACTAAACAGAGATTTTTTTTTGTTTTTTGTTTTTTTTTTAACAGGTGATGCTAGATAAACATTTTGGTTTTATTATTTTTTATTTTTTTTGTTTTTTTTTCGTATAACGTTTTTAATTATTTTTTTTGTAGGTTTTTTTCCCAAAATGATGTGATGTATGTGATCAAGGGTGTATCATAAGGATGTGAGAAATAACTAAGGACTGGGAAGAGGGTTTCCCAGTTCCCCACTTTTTTTGGAGTTCCACAATGAACTCACCTCTATATATATATGGGCACGTTCAAGGGGGAACTTAAAAAAGTTAGGAACTAGAGAACTCTTCATTTTACATGTAAAAAAATAATATAAAGCTCGATTTCATATGTAAAATTTATCTTTAGTATAAAATTTTTTGGGTTTTTGCTTATAAATACATGCAGAAAACATTCCAATAAAAAAATCAATTTTGTTAAAAAAATTTAAACTTTTTTAACTAAAAATATTTATATATTTTTTGAAAACGGCCTCTGCATCTGTTTTTATGTAAAAAGCTCTAAAATGATTATGTAAAAATGTGTTTTTTACATGAAAAATGATTTTTTTTAAATATTTTGAGTTAAATGTCATTTTAGTACATGTGGTTTGGTCAACTATGCAACTTTAGTACATATTCTTTATTTGTGCAAATGGCTACCTTAGTTTTAAAAAACTTGCATTTTTACTACTTTTTTCCAACCCGTCTATTTTTTCCGTTAAGTCAGGGATAATTTGGTAACTTCTTTATTTTCTTTATTTTTTTCATTTATTTTAAACGCTTATATCTAGTAAATCCTAAATCCCCAAATCATAACATCAAATCCAAATCATAAATCCCCAAAGCCTTTCTACTTTATCAATCATCAATTCATTAGAAGTACACAACATGTATTCAATCAACCTCTCGATTACCAACATTTTGACTTCGAATCCACAAACCCAGATCCAATACACGTCGGCGCCACCGCGACCTCTGCCGGCCGCTAGTCAGTTTTCCGGTGAAACTCCGATGACACATTATGATTCTGAAAACCGAAATCCAATACACGCCGGCAATTGATTTTTTGTGGAAACCCATATAGCCAGTTTACAAGATATAATCGTTTAAAATGAATGAAAAAAACAAAGAAAATAACGAAATTACCAAATTATCCCTGACCTAAAGAAAAAATAGACGCTGTTAGAAAAAAAGTACTAAAAGTGCAAGTTTTTTAAAACTGAGGCAGCCATTTGCACAAAATAAAGAATATGTACTAAAGTTGCGTAGTTTGCCAAACCACATGTACTAAAATGACACTTAACTCTAGTATTTTTTTACATGTAAAATAAAGAGTTCCACACTTTTTTTGAGTTCTCTCTTAAGCCTCCCAACACACACACACCAGTAACATATTTCGGGCGCAATGGATATGGAAAAGAAGATAACTTCATAGTTAAGCATGCACTATACAAGGATGGCTTACCTTTTGCGAAGTCTTCAATCTCAAAATCGAAAACAAATTTGTGGGCTAGATGGACAATGTTGATGATACGAACAGCCGAAGGTTACAAATGGTATCAAAGCAACTCATGTGCTACTTCGGATGCCTAGGCAACCTTATCAATGATGATGATGAGTCCCAGTGTTTTTAAAGAGACCTTAGGCAGATCCCACATAATGATTGTGGTGGTGCGGCAAATCTATCGAATACAAAGAGTCTATAAGAGGAATGACTGTATCACCCTTTGCAAAATCCATATTAACCATGGACATGAAAGATGTTGGGTTCGTAACCCGGATCTCTATTACTATCAACGCGTTTTGTATTCAATGTTATGGATGATAGGATACCTCTACATGAGAACAGTTCTCTTGTGTAGGGTCGATGTGAGATTTATGTAATGTGTTGGATGTTTGGTGGTAACGGAGTATTGTGCCACCTACTATAATATGTTTTAGGGAAGTCTTGACTCTTGAGTTTGGGTTGCGTTTTCCAAGTAAAACTAACATTAATGTGTTAATCACGATGTTTAGTAGATCAGTTTTAATTATCATACAAATTACAATAGCAAGAATAATCCATAAAGAAGCTTAGCTTGATACATCTATTGCATGATGAATAAAAGGAATTGCATTTGGAAAGGACCAAAAAAGAAGTAACTTTCTTCCATTACATCTGTACTGAAGTGAGCAGCTTTAACTCTATTCAGAATAGCTTTATTACTCTAGTTGTAAGAAATCATTGTTCTTTCAATATATATTATAATAATTGCATGACCGATGGCTATATATATAACATGTGTGTGTGAAATAAAACACTGATTTTGAAACGAGAATTTAAATTAAAAAATGTCGCTAATTGTTGCCTGGGCATAAGAAGAGCAACCCAATGGGTACAGTGTAGGAGTCAGCTGCAATTTGGTACGTCCCTACATATATAGCCACCCGTCATGTAATTATTATTATTATATCAACATTGTATTTTAGATTGCGTGTCATATTGCATCACCACTAGGTGTTCAAGAATTTTACCTTACGTTCACATAAGGTTCTATTGCTTGACACCACATGTTCGAATCCTACGATCATGTGCCATATTTCTTGATTTAAGTCTGGGTGAAGTATTACTGAGTAGATTAGGCCTCACACATTAAATCCATCTGAGAGTTTTCTAGAGAATTAACTAGTGTTTGTTCGTTCGAAAAGAAAAAAAAATGATTGCCTTTACATTTCAAATATCTTGAAACATAAAGCTTTTATATGTCAGATTCATTACCTTTGTCCTTTTGGCTTCATTACCTCCTATCCACTAAATACCCTTTGTTTCCCCTCATCTCTCTCTCAGTCTCTCTCTCTCTCTCTCTCTCTCTCTCTCTCCTCTTTAACCTTTTGCAAGCTACATAAACTACTCATCAACTTGCAGGTCTGCCCTCTCTATCTCCCCTTTAAATTAGGGTTTCCAGAATGTTTCTTTATTGAGGTTGAAGTTTCAAATGTTATCTTTTGAATTTTTTAATTATTATGTTTTTTTTTATCTTGAACTGCAGGCAGACTGGTTGATCAATCATCCAATAGCCAAAGAAGAAAAATAGGTGATTGTCCAATTTAATTAATCTTAAGATGAAAGAGAATTAGTTAGCCACTAAATCCATAAACATGTTCATATGAAGCTCCTTTTGTTCTTTTTCTTTTAGGGCATTTCTCCTTTTCTGTCTTGTCTTTACTTGTAAAGTTTGGATGTGTCTGTGATCTGCTAGGGTTTTCGTTCCTTTAATTCTCTGAAAATATGTGCTCATGTCATGTTATTACTAATCCCAAGAAACATGTTAATAAAGAATTTGAAAATATATACTAAAGTCAAATAACAAGCTTAAACTCTAATTTTATAAACTAATATATATGGATTTGATCAAGTTTATATAAGTATGCATGTGTATAGGTCAAAAGATTGAGTAGAGAGAGAGAGAGATCAGGGTTTTGGATTTGAGAATTTCTGAAAAACTGTTGCATACAACTTGAATTCATCAGATCTATGTCTCCTACAAGCAAACATATCCTGCGAGCTATCCAATCTATTAATTATTCAAATTGACATTTGTATACATGTGTGTGTGTGTTTGTCTATATAGACACACTACACACTATTGATAAAGGACAGTCTTCATTGAGCATTTATTGGCAATCTTAAGATGTTTCTGTGTCTACATGAAAGCAAACTCAGAATAGAAATCCAACTTAATAATATGGCAACAATGATACACCAAAGAGTACTTTTGATAGCAAAAACTTTATATAGTATGTCACATATTCAAGATCCACATAAGGGGTAATAAGTTAATTACATTACCTTTAGTATTTCTTGCAAGGTACTCTTGAAATACAAAATTGGTCATTTGAAATTCAAGAATTTGCAGGCAGCATATATATTCTTAACTAATAGATATATTATTGATTGCAGTTTAAACAAAAGGAGAAGAGGGAGAATGTCTTCATCAAGCACTTGCAACTCTCCATGTGCTGCTTGCAAATTCTTGAGGAGAAAATGCATGCCTAATTGCATCTTTGCACCCTACTTTCCTCCCGAGGAGCCGCAGAAATTCGCAAACGTCCACAAAATCTTCGGTGCCAGCAACGTCACTAAGCTTCTCAATGATCTGCTGCCTCACCAGAGAGAAGATGCAGTCAATTCCCTCGCATATGAAGCCGAGGCTCGTGTTAGGGATCCTGTTTACGGGTGTGTTGGGGCCATTTCTTTCCTTCAAAGACAGATTGATCGGATTCAAAAGGAGCTTGATGCCGCCAATGCGGAGTTGATTCGATATGCATGCCATGAGATTCATACAGGGTTTCCTTTGGGGTCAGCTCATTCGAGTTCGATTCAGCCGATTACTCCACCACAAAGAGCCAATGATCATTACCCTGCTAGGAGGATGGGAAACAGTACTACTGATGGTGGTGGTGGTTTCTACCAAGCACCACATTCTTTTGCTTACCCTTATGCCGATTATCATCAGTGGAATCCATCTAGTTCAGGTGGGAATTTGGGTGGTGGTGGTGGTGGTGGTGGTGGTGGTGGTAAGATATGAATTTCTTTCAATGTCTATGAAGGCCACATGGAAGTTATATATAAAACCATCTGATGGCTTATATTAGAACTAATATATATTTGGCACAGTGGTTTAGTGGCTAAGCTATATATAATACAAAATTGGCTGGCTGGTGTATGGCACTAATGTGTCCCAGTGTAATATATGCAGTTCTTATATTAATTCTCGACATAAAATTGGTTATGAAAAAACAAGTGCGCGTATATATTTATATATTTACATAATATATTACATAATTACGTACGTATGTATATAATACTGTTTGTGTTCTAAAGCTTGAAGAATCTTGATATATTTGTTTTTAATGCTAGCAACTTTCAACTTATAGAGTTGGTTTTTGGTTTCATGACTTCATCATTCCTAAAGTCTATTTTTTTTATGATTGAAATTATAACCTTTTACATAACTGTTGTAGGTTAAAACACTTCAACGATGTCAAAACAATTATCCTCAAAGAAGAAACACTTAATAAAGCTGATAACTGCAATTAATTAATGTTTTAGCTCGTTAAAGTCAAATTTTACTATATTTCAAAATGTACAATGATTCAGTTTTTAACTTTCTATTCAGTGTTTATGGGTGAATCAGACATATATCATGTCCATGCTGTAAGGTGACCGTATATATATATTTTTAATTAACGAGCATGGAAAGGAGAGTAATTTTGGAATTATGAATTATGAAATATCTAATTAAGAAGTCGCACCTACAACAAAAACTCAGGGATATCCAATATGTGTGTGTGTGTGTGAACAAGATATGCTCTTCTCATGTCTTTTATTTTATTAGGGTGATGACCAGTACATGACCTATAAAAGCGTTCTGAATGAAGATCATTTAAATCGATTGTCTTTTGGGATCGAAGAAATGGAAGTGGAAAGAATATTTAGGCAATATCATCCTTTTCTTGCATAACATTAGCAATTAACATTTGGATATAATTTGAATTTCTATCAATGTAATCATTTTCTTTGAATTTCATTTAAAAATTTTGCCCATAAGAACATGTTAATTAGAATATGATTTCATGCTCCAAGTTTCAAGTCCCCTTATTTTAAAAGAAACACAATGTAAACTATAATAAAATACACAATAACAACTAAAATTAGTAACAAACCCTAACATATAATCCAGTTCCATACCTTTTGTGGTAGACAAATACAATTGGCACAATTGAATATAAACGCTAAAATTAAAAGTCAACAAGATACAAACAGTCGTACTTAGAAGAATACATTTGGATAGAGACTGAGTAGTGGTCGATGATGGACTGTAGTGTCGAAGAGCGCAGGGCGCATGCGAATGTTTATTTGTTTAATTTCTTATCTTTTTATAAGCATGCCAATTAACTTGGATTTTTAATTTATATCTAAACTTCTAATTAAATGTGAATTTTTTGAGGTGTTGGCTTTTAATTAAATTGACTTTTTAAGGTGTTGGGATTTTAATAAAATCTAAAGGTGTCTTAATTTTTGCTCTGAGGTATCCATTAAATAAAATGATAGAAAAAGAATCACATTTCGGACGAAAAGATGAAAGTACACCCCCTTGTATTAGTGTATGTGTTGGGTCCATATTTGGTGGTTTGAGCTTAGTTATGTGTTTATTGGGCTGGACTATGGGTTAGCCATGTAAACCGAGAACTCCGAAGAGTTCTCGGTGGGCTTGTGATTAATATGGGCCTAGGTGTTTGGTTTCCCTATATATAGTTTACATAATGTATAGTATAGGGGTTGTTCACATTAGCAGAGAGTGAGCAGAGCTAGGTTGTTCATTCTCAGTATTATCAAGTAATATATATACGTGTGTTTTGAAGCAACTTTGTATTCGTTTACTTGTTATTTCTTGTGTTCTTGAATAACCGAGCATTGGTATTCCGCACCAATACTCGTTTGGTTGATATCATATTGTAGTGATCCAGATTCGGGACTCACAATAGGTATCAAAGCCTATGACGAATTCAGGCTCGTTATTGTGATATCAACGATTCGGAACTACAAGAATATAATCCTTTTTCCGGCGAGAAACTGATCGGGTTTATTTTTGCTAAGATTGACTTTGATTTGAAATTAAGATCGAATCCCATATTTTTGGAAATTTGTTACAAGCTTGTTGAAGATTTCCTTTGGTTTTCGGTCAACTAATTTGGTCAACAAACTCAGTTCTCGGCCAGCAGCCTGTCAACACATTGAGTTCTCGACCAAGGGTGGTTTTCGGTCAAGGAATTGGTCAACAAGAGTGGTTTTCGGTCAAGGAATTGGTGAGCAAGAGTGGTTTTCGGTCAATCCTGGTCAACCAACTGAGTTCTCGACCAAAACCTCTTGTTCTCGGTCAACAACTATAGTTTTCGGTCAACACTTGTGGTTCTCAGTCAACTTTGGTGGTTTTCGGTCAACTGTAAGGGGTTTTCGGCCGAATCAAGTGATTTCGGTCAAAGAGTGTTCTCGGTCAACATCTGTTTTCGGCCAAACTTAGTTCTCGGTCAAAAGAGTTCTCGGTTAAAAAAAAAAAGTTTTTTGGCGGGAAAAATTTTCTTGAACGAAATTTTTCCAGAATACTCCTTATAAGTAAAAACTCATTTTTGAAAATTTTGGCGAAAACAATTTTTTTTCTGGTAATTTTCGGCTAATTTTTGGCGGGAAATTCGAAAAAAGTTGTCTTGAACGAATTTTTCCCTGGACGCCTCTTTTGAGCGGGACATCTTTATTGAGAATTTTGGCGAACATATTTTTTCGGGAAATTTTGGCGGGAAAATCAGTTTAATCTGATTAATTACTCAATGGATTTTTCACAACTCGTTTTTCAACCATGTTCTTTAAATTGTGGTGAGAAAATAGAAATGTATAAACTTCATAATGACAGTCCAAGCAGAGATATGGAAAGAATAAAATCAGAGAATTTTAAACTTAAGAAAAATGAAAAGGGTTTTCTAGACAAGATAGAATCGCTTAACAAAGACATTAAAAAACTTAAGTCTGATTTTAGTATAAAGAGCTGTCACCATCATGATGCTAAACAAGAAATTGCTGAGTTAACTGCTAAACTGGAAGCCTCCAAGTTAGGAATCTTGAATCTAACTAGCAAGTTTGAAAAGGCTAAACTTGATTTTAAAAAATTCGATGGTTCCAGTAAAGTAGTTAACTCAATGATTGAAAACCAATTGTGGTGGAAGGAAATGAAGGTGAGGGAATAGGATACAGTCAAGTTCCCCCACCTTACAACCACAATTATGTCCCTACCCCTGTCACCAAAGAACAGGAGGAAAAGATAAAAGACATGAAGTATGGTAAACAGGTTCAATCTGAAACTGTTGGATCAGGATCCCTAGAGGAAATCAAGCCTGTTTTTAAATGTGTGAACAATTTTGATGCTTCTACTTCATGTGCAGATATAGTAAATAATGTTGCTTCAAATAGAGTAAATGATGTTGCTTCTGATAGTGAAGGAGTTCAGGCTAGTGAAAATGAATCCTTTTCTAACGTGTCATCAAACTCAGATGATACCACAACTCAAAATTATACTAATAATAATACACAGAGTTGTGGCAACAAAGAAAAGGCACGTAAGAAATAGCACAACAAGGACAGTCTCGTCCTCATAGATCCTCCGGATCTCCATGTGTTGATAAATCATCGGGTGCTACTTATATTAAGAGGCAAACATGTTACCACTGTGGCACGTCAGGACATATAGCCAGAAATTGTGTTCATCGTCTATATGTTCCCCTATTACAAGAAAAATCAGAAGGTTGCGCCAAGGGGCAAGAAGAATGGAAAAACCTTTCATAAGAAGGAATTCCAACATGAGGCTAGTGCTTACGTTGACACTAGAAGAAGTATGAAGGCGTGTTTCGTCTGCGGGAAAGGAGGGCATTTTGCAAAGGAGTGTCACTACCGTGCTGTTAATAAACAAGTCCCTCAGGTGAAAGGTAACAGGGTTCAACCAAATCCAGTGGTTAAACAAAATGCTTATTTTAGGAAACCACGAGTATCTGTACAACGGGTCATAGATACTCAAGGATTCAAAGCTAATATGACAGGTTTGCACTCAAATGATTTAGAAACTGTTAAAAGAAAAATAAATTTTCAGAAATCAAAGAGTGTTGAGAGTTCTAAGAGTTCGAATTCGAATTGCTCCACTCCAAAGTCTGTTATTTCAAATTTCACTGTAATGACAAATGATTCTGTTAAATATGGGAAAGATATGAATT